>NW_026856344.1:0-186135 GCF_026571515.1 Ruditapes philippinarum
CAAAAATTGAAAAAGGGCTCTAATCCCTCGAAAAATTGGAGGTTGACACACTTTTGTGAAATAGATAGTTAATAATTAACTGTTTCCAGGGCGGTTTCTTATTCTAAACTTCGCATCTACTTCTATTTAAAAATAAAAGAAAACAAAAATAAATTAATAGGGAAATGGTATTTCTGCCGGAGACCTTTTCCTTTGTTTAGAAATACATGTATAGAACTAAATAGAGCCATTCACTTTGCGATACTTGAACGACCTGGAGCATATTTAACAAATTATTGTAATAAAATGCGAAATGGACATACCGCCTATGTAATGGACATTTGTATTAAAGGTTATGGTCTAACATTGATAAATAATATCAATTTTTATAAAACTTTCGTTTGACATATGATATAAAACTACAGATTGTACTTACAAATTTTGCCTTTTTTCTAATAAATATTCACATTATAGAAAGAAAAATCGTATCTAGCTTCTACAAAATGGATTTTTTGCTAACGAAATGGACATTTGTTTTACAAATTATGGTTCAATTGTTATAAAAAAAGTATTAATTTTATTGACTTAAACTTAACATATGATATAAAAATCTGGAAACAAAGTGATCCCTCGGAAGCATTAATCACAACAAAATTTCAAGAGAATTGCAGACTCGGTTTGATTGAGTCTGTACATGAGGGATAATGAATAAGTGCAACATCCCTCACGCCCATTAGCACCGGCTTGAGCGGTACTCAATTCTCAACACTTAATAGTGCTGGCACCAATGATCCCGAAGGACCAGAAAAAACTACAAAAACTACAAAACTACTATAAAACTACAAACTGAACCATGTGACATTATTATTTGAAAAATGTCTACAAAATGGTAAATAGCACTATACGTATTTAAAACAATTTATGATATTTTTATTGGGAATATAATTATACGAGTATATATTACAAAAATTCAGAATTATATCTTTTAAATTCTTATTTATTAATTGATCAAACTTATTTAATGTTGACCAATGACAAAAATACTGTTAAAAATATTTTGTTCTGAGCTTGAATGTATTTTAATAAAACTTTATTTTCTGATGCAAACATTGTAACGAATTTTGAGTTCATAGGGAAACAAATTTCAGCATTTTATGAATTCGTATAGAAACAATTTTACTGACGGTTGAAAATTGATAAAATTACACATTTTAACTAGTTTCTTATACCACAAATTGTTATATTATATTAGCTTTTAAAATTAATAAAGAATTATCACATATGTTTTCATTAAACAAGCATTGTGTGTCCATAGAGGACAATATAACCATTTTTATTCATATCACCATTGAATAAATAACCATTTTTTAGCTCACCTGTCACAAAGTGACAGGGTGAGCTTTTGTGATCGCTTTTCGTCCGGCGTCCGTCCGTCGTCCGTCCGTAAACTTTTACTTTAAATGACATCTTCTCATAAACCACTAAGCCAATTTCATCCAAACTTCACAGGAATGTTCCTGTGGTGGTCACCTTTAAAAATTGTTCAAAGAATTTAATTCCATGCAGAACTCTGGTTGCCATGGCAACCGAAAGAAAAAACTTTGAATATCTTCTTTTAAAAACACTGAGAGCTAGAGCTTAGATATTTGGCATGAAGCATCTTCTAGTGAGTGTCTACCAAGTTTGTTCAAATAAAAGCCCTGAGGTCAAAATTGGCCCCGCCCCTAGGGGTCATTGATTTTCTCTATATACATATAGTAAAAGCTTAAAAAACTTCTTTAAAGAACTCAAAGAGCTAGAGCTAAGATATTTAGCATGAAACATGTTCTAATGGGTGTTTACCAAGTTTGTTCAAATAAATTCCCTGGGGTCAAAATTTGCCCGGCCCCAGGGGGTCATTGATTTTCCTTATATGTGTATAGCAAAAACTTCAAAAATCTTCTATGAAAAAAACCAAATAGCTAGAGTTTAGATATTAAGCATGAAACATCTTCTAGTCAGTGTCTTTCAAGTTTGTTCAAATAAAAAGCCTTGGGTCAAAATTGGCCCCGCCCTGGGGGTCATTGATTTACCTTATATTTGTATAGCAAAAACTTAAAAATCTTCTTTGAAAAATCCAATTAGCTAGAGTTTAGATATTAAGCATGAAACATGTTCTAGTGAGTGTCTACAAAGTTTGTTCAAATGAAAGCCCTGGGGTCAAAACTGGCCCGCCTCTGGGGTGTCAATGTTTTTATCTATATTTGTATAGTAAAACATAAAAATCTTCTTTAAAAAAACCAATGAGCTAGAGCTTAGATATTTAGCATGAAGCATCTTCTTATGGTTGTCTACCAAGTTTGTTCAAATAAAAGCCCTTGGGTTAAAATTGGCCCTGGCGGGGGGTTACATTTTGTGTGTGTAGTAAAAACTAAACATCATGAAACATCTTCTAATGGGTGTCTTCCAAGTTTGTTCAAATAAAAGCCCTGGGGTTTAAACTGGACCCGTTCCAGGGGCCTATATACAGGTGAGCGACCTCAGGGCCATCATGGCCCTCTTGTTTAAAAGTTATGATCAGCAGTTTGATTTTGTACATTAAACAGAAATAACAGTTAATTTCTGCATTTATATGGACTGACATTATCAATTCAAAGCAGAGACATAATTTATATTACATAACTCTTAGGGTGACCATACTTTAAATTGATTTCAGAAATGTTTGTACTGCTATAAAAATATCATAGTTAAAGGAAAAATCTACAACAGACTGTACATACACAATATCTTCTTCTCCTTGACTAGAGGTATAACTTGATATAGCCTCTATTTCAATAACATCTATGTATGAATGATTTCCAATTAGAATAAATATCATTGTGTCAATGAATACAACAGCTGGCATTTGCTGGTGTAAAACAATCCTATTTGATACTTTGGAAGATGAAACCATTGACAATACTAAGTTTAGGATAGAAGGCAATATGTCACCAAGTATATACGCAAGCGCTGCAAATGTTCTATATTCTTATTTCGTATGTTCAGATTTTTTTATTCCAAAAAAAAATAAATAAAATAAAAAAAAGATAATAAATAAATAAGTAATCTGATCTAAATTCATACCTCTGCAGGATGGAAAAGAATAAGGACATGTATGAGATGAGGTATCAGATGAAATTGATTTGGGTAAAGATAATCATATAATCAAAAGTTGTGTATCCGTCAAAAGTAATTATGACCAGTCTTAAAGGCATATTATGCCTCAGAGACGATTGAAAGTAACAAAATTTTATTTTGCCTTCCATGCAAAATACAAATTCACTATAATAGTCATTTTTATATATAGTTTATTGTCATTTTTACTTTATAAAACAGCGTTTAATTTTGCACAATCATGCATCGAATGAGGCAAGTAATGATCTTTGTTTATTTGAACAAATGTTAAATATAGGAGACAAGACGGCTTTATCGTCCCAGCGTCCCTGTACAGCAGGTGCCAAACTACTTGACATAATATAACACTCTCGTCAGACGGCTAAAGTAGATGCTTCATAGTCGTTCTATAAATCGTTTTCAAGTGGTAATAAAATATGAAATTCTACAGTATGTACCATGTTAGTACTCACTGTAAATTATAGGACCAATTTCCTGACAGATCTAAAGTACGTCCTTCTTCAACAGCAAATAAATCAATTGCCTTAATCGCAGATCGTTGTCAGTTATATTTCACTTGAAGAATTATAGCAATTCGGACGATCAAATGAAATCGAACGAAGGGTTTTATATTAAAAAATCGTGTCACATTATTATTTCAGTGCGTCGTCTTAAATGACACAGTAAACAGTTTAAATCTGCATTTTAATGTCTTGAAACGGTTACTAGATGGACAACCAATTGTATCTTTTTCAAATTGTTATACAATTTATTTTTATTTCCTAACTATTTATGCATACCTAGTACATTTATTTATAACTTTATTGTGACAAATTTTTCAAGGGCTATACAACATGGGGTTTCATGGTAAAATAAATTTCATAAATTTATTTTTTTAAATGTCCCAGTTTCTTTAAAAATAGGAATAGGTGCAATATTTGGGGATTCTTATCACTTTGTCATACTGTATGTAGGTCATATACTTTTTTGCCATTGCAATATTAATACTCATTTTTCATAACTTACTGAGAAGCTATTTAACAATGCAATTTGTTACAGTGAATATGCTTTGATATTAACCTGTTGATTATAGAAAATCAATTTGATATAAATAAGACTACAAAGGGAAGGAAAAGTCCGCTATGTAATCCATCAGTACAACAAGCCGGATATTAATTAAAGGAGTTGAATATGTTTACAGCCAAGATGTTTTATATGTAAAACGCGATGAAAAGAAACAGCAGGGTTTTATTGATTATCTTCTTCGATGTGAAACTCATGAGGACAAGAGTAACTAGTAAGTGCTATGGAAATGATATTTATATAAATTTTCATTGTTTAATATCATCAGGTATAAGTGTAAGAAGATTGATGACACGGTTATTACGCCTCATATAGCACTTCGGAGACATCTTACTACAATTGCAACGAATATCAACAAAAGGAAGTTGTATACGTCAAGATGCCTCATCACCTGCATCTTCATCATTAAAATCGCCATCACTTTCATCATGACCATCAACATCATAATCATAATTAACAACAACCTAATAATCATTATCATTTAAATCAGCATCACGTCAATCATTGTCAAAATCATCATTAATTCCAGCATTATCATAACCAACCATCATCATTTACATCAATACAATGAAGAATCATTTTTCCCCTGCATTTTCATTATAATCAGCAAAACATCACCTGAATCATCATCATTATTATATGGTAACTGTCACCTTATTTACCATGAGGATCATAAATATCACCTGTATCAACATTATGATCATCCGTTCTTCCATCATCAACAAAATAATAATAATCATGACATCCATTATCAAAATCTGCATCATCATCATGAAAATAATATAAGTTATCACCTCCAACAATATCATTATTGTCATTGCTCTATTACATGAAAGACCAATGGGTGTTTTAATGTTAAGAAAGGGGACCGAAATTGTTGTTTGATGAGACATATTGATATTTCAAAAATAACAGTTTTTAACTATAACATCAATCAACATCAGATAACTTGACTTGCTTAAATAAGGCCCTTATTTAAGAAAAAAATGCGTTTCACTATTCCGCATTAGTGGTGGTGATGATGATGATGATGATGATGATACTTCGATGATGATGATGTACAGATGATGTTGATAACTATATACTGGTGATGATAATGATGATGAACCATGTATTGATAATGTTGCTACTTTTGTTTGCGGACTTATGATGATAATGATGTATTTCCCATTGATGATGATAATGATGCTGAAAATGATGATGATGAAGATGGATGTAATGATGATTGTACAAATGATGATGATGATGATGATGATGTTGATGATGTACAATGTTAAAAATGACTAAACCTGTGTGTTATAATATTCACCCACATATGCCAAAAATATTAATTACTTGTTGACACTTGGGGATAGGTTAATGATGGAAGTGTTGACGATTTTGATGATGACGGCGATGATGATTTTTATAATGATGCAGTGATGATGATTTTCATGATGACAGAGGTTTTGCTGATTTTGATGAATATTGTTATGCCTTTGATGATGATTGAAATGTTGTTGTTGATGATGATGATGATGATGATGGTGATCAGGCACTTTTTCTGGGTGATGTTTTTTTATTTTCACCAACTATAAGACTTCGACTTATTTCGTTGAAGTCAGGCATCACCTTTGAATCGATGCATGTTTTTCGGAGAAAGTTCCCGGGAATTTTAACCGTGGGTACATGTACTGCAAATATATTCCCCTTAAACTTTCTGTCCATAATCCTATAGTTGATGTAATAAAAGAGGTCTTAAACAGTGTAACTTGCCTACAAAATTAATTATTAATTGATTGGTTTTATCGATATCAATTACACGCACTGCTTGACCTTCTTTCAAAATGGTAGATAAAATCAACTTTTGTCCTGGAAAAAAGTCAACCTTTGTCGTGGGAAAGAAGTCTACTTTTGCCCGGTTGGAATGTGATATAATCCAGATTTTATTATTGATTAAGAACATATGAGCACATAAATTAAAGTAACTCATATATCTTACGTTACAAAATTACTTAACGTTAATTCTTAAATGGGTAAATATTGACATGTATCTCATTTCTGCAACACAATCATGTTATAAATCATACATTATTCAAGTAGGAATACTAGAACGGCCTTTTACAAAAGTGACAAATAAAGTACATATTAAATAATGTGTTTTTATGTTGAAAATTAGATATGTAATGCTTACGCCAGCAAGTCAATTGGATTAAACAATAGATAAAAAATATATTTGAGCCGCGTCATGACAAAACCAACATAATAGGTTTGCGACCAGCATGGATCCAGACCAGCCTGCGCATCCGCGCAGTCTGATCAGGATCCATGTTGTTCGCTATCAGTTTCTCTACTTGTTATAGAGTTTGTAAGCGAACAGCATGGATCCTGATCAGACTGATCGTCGCAAACGCATTATGTTTGTTTTGTCATGGCGCGGCTCATTTCTTCTTCTTTATTTACAAACAAAATTAAAGTACATAAATTGCATCCAGGATCTAAGGCTCGTATGAAACTCTCTTCAGTTAGCGCTATGCAATGACATTTGGAAGGAGAGTGCAATAATGAAAATGATTTGGGATGATGATAACAATATAAATGCAAATATTAATCATATTTAAGATATGACATAAGTTATATTTACAAATCACATGTATTTGACTTAACTACAAACAACTTCAAACAACTTCATGTCTACATTGTCTTGATTCAAATTGTCCAGGAGACTTGATAAGAAGGATATCATGTTTGTATGTATATGTCTTGATTGCGAGTCGTCAATCACATCAACACCTTCTGTGTTGTGTCTTTATTTTGAAAAATTAAGGTTTACACCTTTAGCCTTTAGTTAAATGCCGTTATTCAGCTGTCAAAGATCTGTATAAAAATCATTTCGCTTTTTATCATATTGCCCAGGATCTTCAAGTTGACCAGACTGAACTTTGCCTTCACTCATAAATGACCTTCATCTTGCTTTTTATCCTGATTCGATGTGTTTCGGGTTAGAAATATTTTTTATCTAAATTGATGGCGTCCGAGTTTGTTTCGCTGGATTTGAATATTCCTTGATCGGCTGCATTTTGTTTAATTCACATTGTCCAGTTTGTTCTTTTCGTCTTGACTAATAATCGTCGCTTATTGCGGACAACTCTTTTGCTTTGATAGAGACATACATTGTTCTTAAAATTGATGTTCTTTGCTGTTAAGAATGAATAAATAATAATTGTCCGTCCAACATTATAATCTATGATAGACATTGTATGGTTATGTTTTTTTGTAACTTATATAGTTAGAAAATAACAAGAATAAAGATCAACAAGGCATAGGCAACGTTCACAGGACGCCGCCCCCGGACACACCCAAGTAGGACACCAATGGAATGTGCACAAGGTTTGATTTTACACGAATCCTATCTCAGTTCATATTTGTACTAGCTAATGACGTCAAACTAGATACCACAGCTAACCGTTCATAATAACATAGGAATATCTGATAGTGTTGAAATGTTATTATTATGTTAAGCACCCAGTATTCTTTTATATACAAGAGATAAAATTTCATTTTACACGCTCCATAAATATTTCACGTTTGCACTAAGTAATCTGGCAAAAAAGTAAAGAAACTAATTCTACCGTTATATATGGACAGAATAAAAATTAACTAACGAATATCTTTTAAATTTGTTTGCGACATCCTGCCAACATTTTGCATATTATTATGAGTGTGTTTTAAGAAAAAGAAAACAAGGAATAAAGTAAGTAAACTTTGTAGCAGTAACATGCAAATTGTACGAATAATGAGCTGAAGTTAGACAGGAAACAAAATTCACGTTATTTGTCTCATTTGAAGAAATATATCAATTTCCATTGTTGTCATGTCAACTTAGTTAACGTTTTCAGATTTAAAAGAATGGTATGGGTATTACATAATCATCTTTTACTTGTTGTTTTATGCCTGATTCATGCTTTTTTCAAAACAAAAGTACAATGCATAAAACATTTTCAAACAGATACATATTTGTTTTATACTTTTATACATGTTCCTAACTTTAAAATATATTTAAGATATATGTTACGATTACATTTAGACATATAGCACAATGTTAACTACACGATAGAATGTATTTGAACTTTGCATAAGCTAAGAATATGATAACAACATTGTCTGATCAAGCCTTGAAATATTGTTAATGTGTTAAACCAAAACGCTTACCTTTATAATATAAAATTAAACTGACCATCAAGATGCTGTAAATAAGTAATAGCATAGTTGAAGATCTTTTTGCTTTGTTGAGTAAATTCCGAATTTTCTCCATATTTATTATTCTTTATGAAACAGCTTTAAGAAAATCCAACAATACTCTATATTAGTTATTGAGAAATATTCATGTTTTAAGTGTGCAAACAGATGCTAGTGAAGAAAGAGTAATAAACAAATCAAGGCATATTAATAATTCACAAATTATCGCTCTTTTACTTGACAATAAGTTTTTGTCTGTCTTGAGTAAATAAGGTTTATCAGAGATATTATACGTTTTTACGATATTATGAATACATCATAGATATATATAAGTATGGAGTCAAATAGTTCGTATAGATATCAAATAATTTTGTAAAATTGCGGATGAAAGTAATGTGGAAGTGCTTATTACTGCCTGATGAATTGTGCTCCTGTCGCCAGTCATTCCGTAAAAAAGAACAATTATTTGCGTAAAATGTCAGTGTTTCAAAACTAATTGTGTTTTGCTTAACAGTTTAATAACAGTCATACATTATCAGTTAAAAATATTTTGACAGGTTATATTATACAATTATTGACTAGTGAGCCATTGAATATGATGTGATATTCACCGGCAGATGACATATTGACCGAGGCGATTGTTTTATTATATGAATAGGCTAAGAAATAAAAAAAATCACAAAAAGTACAACCTTATATACATGTACAAATTTTGCCTCGTTGAAGCGCGGGAAAAAAGACGCACGTGTTAGGCGTGCAACGACTTCGCGAACGCTGCGCATACAAAAGTAATTCAAGTTTATACTCAACATTGCGGTGTAGCCTTTAAGTAAAATGGTAATGTATTGATATTTTAATCGAGAAATATGCCATAAAGAACAAAAAGCAACAATTTTTTTTAAGTAACACGCGTATTTAACAGTCTACGGTGTATGAGTCTCAATCTATTTTTAGACTGGGAAAATCCAATTCAGCCAGTGAATATGATACTATACCCAGTAAATATGATTTTATAAAAAGTTCTGTTGATTATGTTTGGACCAATGAGATTGCAGATATATTTAAATCATATAATAATATTAGTTATAAAGAATATTAACAGGTTATAATTATGATCTTATGATAAAGGCTGTGTGGAAATTAAACCAAAGCCGCTAGGCGAGAATTATATTGCAAACAACCGTTTATATATGGCCATATTACCTGACAAAATATTTATAACGAATTTATAATGCAGCAAGCATGTTTCTTATGGAGGCTATTCGTTGCCAAAAATCCAGCCTTGTTGATCTGAGTTGAACAGTTTGTTTACGGACAAAATACAATTGTATTTCTTTGTATGTAAACTCCGATGTTGCATTTTTGGATTGAGTTTGCCGATTTAACATTGTAAACATGCATTTTTAATAAAAAACATTTTGTTAAACGACAAAACATTAACTGTTTTGCTGATAGTACCAATACCAAGTGTTCATCTTAACATGCTGAATACTCATTGTTTGTGTTTACGCCGACAAAAAAGAAGTTACTTTCTTAGCTTTACATTGTCGAGTCATCATGATTCGGATAAGCATAATACAGCTTTACACGTTTTTCAATTGGAGATCTAGATACAATAAGCTACGACCATTTTCCCGCCCACTACATTATCGAAAATAAACGTATTTATCCGCTCATTTTCGGTATTTACCGTCGGTGACAATAAGGAAACAAAAACACGCACCGGCGTAGATTCCGTTTACCGTTTAGTTATACATCAAACATAATTCACTTGCATGATTACCATTCTATGCTTTTATACAATCAACCTCAGCGGACTTTAAATGATTATAGGCATATGGGTTTCAAAACGTTGTAGATACCACATGTCCTAGAAAAAGAAACTAAACAAAAAATAATAAAAAACTCACCAGGTTACTTACTGCCTGGGGTTAAATATTTTTCAAGGAAGTAAAAACTATTAATAGCCTATATTCAACGACAAATAAATTTTACTGACGAGATTCCAATTTGCATAGGAATGAGTAACATTTACAGTTAAGCTGCTACCTTACCACTTTCAAATTTTCAAGTCATATCTGATAGAGATTTTGATACGACTAAATACTAATACAGACCAAATTCTGGCTGTTGTCTTTCCTAGTAGTATCATTTACTATTACAGTAATATCCTTAACTCTAGCGTATGACTTGATAAGTTAAAACTTTTTACAATAGTAAAATTAAAACCAACATAACTATTTATTTTTACCTTACTGTATAGATATATTTTCCGATTTTTACCAATTTTTTTCAATAATAATATTTAAATGAGTACAAAGGTATGTATATTGATTATCAATTTATGTATACTTTGTTTATTTTATCTCTTAGAAAGCCATCACATACACAACTTAATAAATATTCTGTGCAGTATTTCATGTACATAAAAATAGTTCTCTGCTTTTGATCAGATAGACAGCAAGTCTAGGTTACAGCTATTGGTAGCATGTATACACAGTAATTGATTAAGTACAATGTATAAAAAGACCTGAACCTACGCCAGCTTACATATATTTAATTATAAAAGGCAAAATTACATCCTATGACTCAAAATACCTCCCAATGGAGGTAAAAAGAGATGCTAGGGTACACTGAATATTTATTTCAACATTAAAATGGGACAAAATCACAAGTTGTTGGTTATACAACGGAATTATCGATAGTAAAATTTGAATTTTTCCGTGGTTAACACTTAGTAAAAAATATGGGGTTTTCTACAAGCCAACGTAGTCCTTTAAAGGGCACAGGCTTACTGTTCAGTTCTCTTTATTCGTGTTGCCAAAAGTGACTACTAGTACTTTTTGCTGAATGTAAAAGACATGCTTAAGAGTACAACCGTGTAACGTTTGAAGGCACACTATCATTAACTTCAAATAGTGGTATGTGTCATTATATATGGGAAACATTCCCTTATGTAAATTCACTAACTTTAGTTTTGCATATTATTATGCTCATTATCAGTATGAACGTTGTTAAATTGTTGCATTATATCTAAACAAATTTTGCATTACTTGAATATCCTGTACTAGAATACGTTTTAACAGTTCAAAGTCAACTGTAATGCAGTTGATGTATGTGAAATTTATAACAGTTTATATGTAATTTGAAATATTTTTGTACCAGCAAGAGTTACCTCTCTTTATATTCTGCTTTTGTGAAAATTAGCTCCGTCTATAAATTTTCGTCTATTTACGTGAATATTCCATATATGGAAGTTGCAAAATCGTTTACAAATGTTAAAAGCGTCAGACTGTAAAAGGCAAGTGTGGTGTTGTCAATCTGAGAGTGTCAAGTTGATGCAGTAACATTCTCAACGTCATGATGCACAGCAACTGAAATAACCTTTATTACGCCAATACCTTTAGCTGTCTTTTCATATTCATATTGAAGTTCCTCTTCAAATATGATGCGTATTTTTATTTATGCCATAAACAGCATCCGAGACATATGGTGAATTTAAGTTTCTTGAACTATATTCTTATAATTGCTTCTCAAATTAGATAGGTAAATGACGAATGAAATAATTTGTAATAAAACAATAAAAGATATTATAATAAGAACATTAAAGAAATGAATTTCTTAACACTGTCTTTTTTGTGTTTCATAAAATAACAACAACATATAAACAACAACAACAAACAAACAAACAGGAACAAGAAAAAACAAAAAGCAGTACCTGTTTGTTTTTTATTGAAAGTACCCTCTGCCAACGGTTACTTAAGTAACGTGATATGACGTTGTGAGTGGTGGGTTTCGGGAGTAAACTCGAGAGGATTTTGTGATAACTGTGACTTCTCTCGGATATATTTTAAGAACGACTTCACTCGGACCTATTTTAAGAACGACTTCACTCGGACCTATTCCAAGAAAAACTACACTCGGACCTATTTTAAGAACAACTTCACTTGGACCTATTTTAGAACGACTTAACAAAGACTTATTTAAGAACGACTTAACTCGAACCTTTTTTAAGAACGACTACACTAGGACCTATTTTAAGAAAGACTTCACTCGGACCTATTTTAAGAACGACTTTACTCCGACCTATTCTAAGAAAAACTTCACTCGGACCTATTTTAAGAACGACTTCACTCGGACTTATTTTAGAACGACTTAACAAAGACCCTCTTTAAGAAAAATTTCAATCGGACCTATTTAAAGAACGACTTCACTCGAACTTATTTTAAGTGAGATTTCACAAGGACCTGTTTTAAGAACGACTTCAATACGACCTATTTAAAGAAAGACTTCGCTAGGACCTATTTTAAGAACGACTTTACTTGGACCTATTTTAAGAACGACTTCACTCGGACATATTTTTAGAACGACTTCACTAGGACCTATTTTAAGAACAATCTCAGTCGGATCTTTATTAAAAACGACTTCTCTCGGACCTATTTAAGAACGAACTCACTCGGACCTATCTTTAGAAAGACTTCACTAGGACCTATATTAGGAACGACTTCACTAGGACATATTTTTTCGAACGACTTCACTAGGACCTATTTTAAGAACAATTTCAGTCCGACATATATTAAGAATGACTTCCCTCGGACCTATATTAAGAACGACTTCTCTAAGACTTATTTTAAGATCGGCTTCACTAGGACATATTTTTTCGAACGACTTCACTAGGACCTATTTTAAGTACAATTTCAGTCCAACTTATATTAAGAATGACTTCCCTTGGACCTATATTAAGAACGACTTCTCTAAGACCTTTTTTGTAAGAACGGCTTCACTAGGACATATTTTAAAAGGATTTAGCTCAATACAGGATTGGAGCAGTACCTCTAGACGCTTGCAGAAATCATGATCACAAAATAGACAAATATCGTTTTTTTCGCTGAATTTTACATGTTCCCTTGATTATCGTACTTGATTCGGTGTGAAAAGATGAATTAGACCTGTTAAAGTTCATTCCGTTGGGTAAAAAGACAAGATTTTAGCATTTTATCATTCAAGCGCCTTGTCCGGTATATACCGGAACACGGAATTTAGTGTGGTGCTCCAATCATTTTTTTAGTCACAGCCATTTTAAAAAACGACTTCACTAGGACCTATTTTAAGAACGATTTCAGTCGGACCTATATTAAGAATGACTTCCCTCGGACCTATGTTAAAAATGACTTCTCTCAGACATATTCTTAAAACAATTTCACTCGAACCTATATTAAGAACGACTTCACTCGGACCTATTTTTGAAATACTTAACAAAGACCTTTTTTAAGAACGACTTCTCTTGAACCTATTTTAAGAACGACTTCACTCGGACCTATTTTAAGAAAGACTTCACTCGGACCAATTTAAGAACGACTTCACTAGGACCTATTTTAAGAAATACTTCACTATGACCTATTTTAAGAAGAACTTCACTCGGACCTATTTTAAGAACAATTTCACTCGGACCTATTTTAAGAAAGACTTTACTAGGACCTATTTTAAAAGCGACTTCACTCGGACCTATTTAAAGAACAATTTATTTTGGACCTATTTTAAGAACGACTTCACTCGGACCTATTTTAAGAAAGACTTCACTCGGACCTATTTTAAGAACGACTTCACTAGGACCTATTTTAAGAAAGTCTTCACAAGGACCTATTTTAAGAACGACTTCACTCGGACCTATTTTAAGAAAAATTCCAGTCGGACCTATATTAAGAACGACTTCTCTCGGACCTATTTTACAACGAATTCACTCTGACCTTTTTTAAGAGAACAATTTCAGTCGGAACTATATAAAGAATGACTTCTCTCGGACCTATTTTAAGAAAGACTACGCTCGGACCTAGTTTAAAAAAGACATTATTAGGACCTATTTTAAAAACGACTTCACTCGGACCTATTTTAAGAACAATTTCAGTCGTATCTATATTAAGAACGTCTTCACTCGGACCTATTTTAAGAAAGACTTCACTAGGACCTATTTAAAGAACGACTTCACTCAGACCTATTTTAAGAACAATTTCAGTCGGACCCCTATTAAGAACGACTTCTCTCGGACCTATTTTAGAACGAATTCACTCGGACATAATTTAAAAACGACTTCACTCAGACCAATCTAAAGAACGTCTTCTCTCGTACATTCTGCCTATTTTGTGTGAAAAGTATAAAGGAGAATCTTTTAAAGTTTAAAAACCGCCTTCCATCAGTTTATTAAGTACATTGATTATTTATGGACACTCAGTCTTGTTTAAAGAAGATAACAAAGTACTTAGAGAAAATAGGAAATAGGTGAGAATAACCCAGTCTTTATTTGTGACTTTCTCCTTAATTTTTAAGATACGTGTAGAAGTAAAGAAAGTGCAGCGTAACCCGAGGTTACATAGCTATTTGATTTTCAAGAGGGGCGTAGCCCCCGAAAATAAATCAGATTGCCTAGTGTTTTGATGTTCTATATTTTTTGTCTTATAGGCAAAAATAATAAAAAAAAGCTCCCTGTCGTCACAATATGAAACCTTAGAAAAAAGTAAAAAATGAACGAGAATCTGAAAAATTATGATATTTCTATCGCTATCTCTTTCTCTGATGTCACAATAAGTAAACCCCCCAAAAAATTTTTTTTTAGTACTGAATGTCAGTAGCAAAATGCAAACGAAGTAGTATTTTGACTCTTCCGTACCTAATCACTATAACTGTACGTATTACCAAAAGGAAACATTGAGGTAATCGGTCAGTAAACTATTACGAGACACCGAAAAATAAAAAAAGTTGCTTTTTAGAAGTACATGTAAAACCATTTATTTTATGCTTTTGAACGGATAACTGATTTATCCGTCACGGTTAAAATAATATTTGATAATTTCACAGTGAAAACTTTCAATGACGAGAATACTTTTTTAAGATTTTCCCCATGTGGTACCTCAATTTTATTTTTGTTGACAATTTTGACATTGTCATGCCTGTTTAGAGAAAAGCAAATCTCGAATTGATAAATTACTTGAATTTCAAAAGTAATAAAAAGAAAAAAACTTACTTCAATTCATATAAAATAACAATCACAAAATATCGTCTCTAATGTTTTTGTTTCATTGTTACAGTCTGAAAAATACACTTCCTTCCATATGCAAAACTGCTCTTGGTGACATGTGAGCATAATTATCTAAGTATCCTACGAGTAATAACTGCCAAATGCAATATGAAAAATTGAAAAGCAATGACAGTGATCAGCCCGAAGAAAGAGTAAAAACCCAGCGTTTATAAGACAGCATTTCAACAATTCCATGTTATCCTAATCCGTAGCTGCTTTTTGAATGTTTACACATGTGTCAACAATTATTTATTGTCTGTATCAACCCTCAAATAAGTTTCTTTTCTTATAAAATGATGTATGATTAACAAATCCAAATGATATCCATCTGAATCAAACACAATTATTTTCATCTCGTTTAATACACAACTTTTATAAATGTCGGTCGCTTATATTCAAGCCTGGTCTAATATAAATTCGCTGTAAGTAACGGAAAAAAGTTCGAATGGTGTGACTTTTTCTTCTACTAGAATTGTTTGTTTTTATTTTTAAAACAACGGATCATTCATGTTTTGGAATGAAATAAATGATATCATCGCCATTTAACGTTGATTTTCGAACTTATTTTTTTCAGCTCAAGACTTCTTGTAAGTCCACAAAATGAGGCTACCAGTGAGGAAGCAGATTTTAAAATTAAAGTTTACATTGAGAACATTTCATTTAAACTTGTTTTTAAGCATAAAATAAAAATGAAATTTGTGTGCTTGTTGTGTAAGATGTAATTTTATTTCATCTTATGATCTTTAAAAACGGTATTCTCCCTCGTGGCTACGCCACTTGTGAGAGTACTGTTTCTACGTTCACTCGCTGAAATAAAATTTCATTTTACACACAAACATACAAAAATCCTATATTTCTTCTTTAAGCGTAGTATTGTATGGCATCATTTTGTTTGTCTACGACATTTCGCAGTGTTTGTTCACTATAATGGGGGCTATTTATTTCTGTACAAATGTTTGAATTGAAAATAATTGATTTATAGAAATAAAAGAAAGATCGTTAAAGTTGGTATTACTGTCTACTACTTAATGTTATATATGGACACTAAAACATAGTCTTGTTTGAATAAGCATGCCAGGTGCTTGAGGTTAATCATTAAAATGTGAGATTATATTGGCTATTCTATTTGTTTTCATCTCTTCAGTTAGGTGTCCCATAAAATTTCTTTATAAAACTATAGAATCAATCGAAATAGATACTTGCTTTTTGCAAAATGAATAAGTTGGGAATAAAGTCAATAATGTTCAGATTTATAGAGACTTCAGAGATTCAAATAGTTTATTTGGTAAACATAATGTTTCTTGTATATAGATACATAAAAAGAACATGAAAATTAAAATTTAGCTTTTCAGCTTTTTAAATATTTAATTCTTCATTAATATGCAAATGCCAAGTCAATTAAATAAAAACAAACATCATCAAAAAACTTTGAACCTTTTCATAGATACATAATTTTACATTGAAATCAATATACTTGGCCGATGAATTCAAACCCCTTTACCATGTGGTTTAAAATCCAATGACTTTAGATTCTTGCATGTAGAGAAGCTATCCTGCTAGCTTACGGAAAAACCGTGGTTCTATTATGGTGCATGTTCGTGCCTGAAATAATGAAGGGGCACCGGATGTCTTCCTCCACAGTAAAGCTGGAAAGTCGCCATATGACCTATACTGTATAAGTGCGATATAAAACCAAGTAAAAGAAGAAAACAAAAGAAACAAAGATTGTCAATATTGAATATTGAACAATTAAATACATGAAACTGTACGAAGATGTTATGGATATCGGGTGTACCTTTTATATTCATTATGACACTTTTGTTTAAACATAATTCTGGAAACAAAGTGATCCCTCGGAAGCATTAATCACAACAAAATAACATGAGAATTGCAGACTCGGTTTGATTGAGTCTGTACATGAGGGATAATGAATAAGTGCAACATCCCTCACGCCCCCTAGCACCGGCTTGAGCGGTATTCAATTCTCAACTAAGCCTAAACATAAAAATTCACTGCGAGATTTAGGCCTTACATTTAGAGTTTAAAGGAGGAGCTCTTTTGAGGTCATGTAGCCTAACACATAAATTTAAAGTCTTACATAGATCGAGTGAAGTACTTAAAATGCAAACATCTGCAAACGATAATTAAGAAATGCCCCCAGAATTAAGTTAGATATCGAATTTGTGTGCGATTCTTAACCGAATTTGTGCGAAAAGCGTTGCAAAAATTTTCATTTTGGGATCATTTTTTTATACTGAAATTATTTGTTCTGCCAAAAACTGGGCGAGGAAATGATCTTTCATGCAAATAAACCTTAGTGAAGTGACAGTTTTTTAATGATACGTTTTTGTGGTAGACATTTAAACATATTTCCCTTAAAAAAATTGTTAACGACTATTTTTAAAAAGTAGGTTAAGCCCCGCTATAAACAATAGCTCAGTAGCCGCGGTGCAATGAAAGCCAAGGGAAATACTAAAACATAAAAAAAAATCTTAATAGAGATATAATAAATAAAGTTAAAATCTGCATTTTAAGAGGAGTACTTATCGTATTTAAGGTCAAGGGGAGGAGCTATAAAATATAATGCCAACATGGTATAACATAGGCTGAGTATCTTATTTCTATATTTACAATGATAAAACAAAAAATATGATAAACAAGATCGACAAGGAAAGGCGGCATTCAATGAACGCAGCCCCCATCCGACCCAGCAACAAACTAACATAAACATATCAAACATGAACTGGTAAGCGCGAATGTAAAACATGTGCCAAGCATGTATGGCCAGTTAAACAAAATGCGTATTGCCATAAATTATGTGAAACATATGGTTCTCACATTTTGTCTAGTTATAACCTCTATTTATAACATGCTTTTCAGTGGACATTGAAATCATATCTTATAATTTCACGGTTAAATTATAAGATATGATTTTCACATTAGCCGGACTACACTTGAAGATGAAAGAATATAACTTTAATTGGAAATTCATGCCGTCGTGAGAAAAATGCGCTTAATTAAGAGAAGCACATGAATATTTGCACACGTAGAAAATTTATTTGCTTTATTTGTACGATCAAATAATACTTTACTCGTGAACACGAGATAGTTCTTACATTTTTAATCTTGGCTACGCTAATATGCAAAACAAACAAATATCATCTATTTACTGAAGGTGTACAAATGAATAAATAAAACAACACCTAATAGGATCAATTTATACCTTAGACATTTAGCTTTAAAAAATGGTATTGAACGGTGCAGAACGCAAAGAGTATTTTATTATACAAATTACTACACATAGACAGAAACACATGTTCTGCAAAACTATATTGTAGAACAATTAACAAAGCGAGCTCTTCAGATCTAAATAAGCAAAGTCGATCATTAATCCCATTAACAATTCATCACGTTAAACCCCAGTCACACTAGAGCTTACGATTACTTGCGACCACCGCCGACTTGTAAAACTGACGATCATCAGCGATTGTCTGCGACCGAAACCATTTTTGCACAGATAAATTTACTTTTGCGAGTATCGTAAGACAAGTCATCATTGACAATCGCACGACGGGTCATAAGTAAACGTACGATGGTCTCAAGATTGCGTGGGATTACTTACGACTACCCGTGACATAACATGCGATCACCTATAACTTGTCGTACGACCATCACACGATTACTAAAGACTACGTAAGATTATCAATGACTAGTGGCGATTTGTAAAGACTGTCGTAAGATTGTCGCACTTCCGAACGACCATCGTGCGACAGCCTTAAGACCTTAAGATCACTAGCGACCTATTTGATCGCAAGGAGGTTTTTGTGCAAGCTCAAAAACCTCTCTACGACTGAAATTGGTCGTGCGACCTAAATAAGATAACATGCGACTGTCAAAGATCATCGATGACCGTCGTAAGACGTTTTAAAGATTGTCCGCGACCAGAGGTCACTGGTGATCGTGAACTGGTCTTCACTGGTCGTAAGCTCTAATGTGACTGGGGCTTTACTTTTATACCATTTTTAAGATTGCATACCATATCATTATATGTCATTTACTGAAAATTAAAGCAACACATTTTAGAAACTTTTAGATATTTCCCCAGGGAACATTATGAAATCCTATAATTGTTATAAAGATAACGATATTTGTGATTAGATAAAATATTTATATAAAACATTTGAAAATGCTGGACATTATTTTGTACAACAGATATGATATTGTCGACTTGATTCACTGTCCACAAAAAAATGATTTGGAGTAATCAATCCCAAATAAAAAAAAAACACTTTAAAATCTAAATATACATGTATAATCTTTGGCACATTTATTATTTGTTCAAATGCAATTAATTTTAATTCACAAGAACATTTTAGAATAGGCTTTGATATGCCAATATTGAAGGTCCAACTGGGTATGCATTATTAAATCCCAATCAAATGGAGACAGATTACAATAAGGCTCAATCAAGTGGTCGAATGACTGTAGAGAGAGTTTTTAGGATGTTAAAGTAAAGATTCAGGTTTGGATAATTGTTATGTGAACAAAAAAAAGAAATAAAACAGGGATAGGAAAGTAAGTTTTAGACATCAAGAGCTTGGGACGTAATTTATAGACACTTAGATCAGCCCTGTTCACCCAAACAAATATGCTGACACACACTTATGGTCCTTCTAAAAACGCTTGTCGCGTTAGATTACTTGTAAGAATTTCAAACATACAATATTATATTTTTATATGAGTGGTACTATTTATGATAAATTGCATCATAGTTTTGTGATTTTTCTTCTTTAAATGTGTGAGAGTAAAATTGTAAACCCACACAACCACAGATTGTTAACTGGACTGTAGGGATAGGTTATCCTACTTCAGAGCATGCTCGTTGATTGGCTCATGTTTTCTGGGGATTTACTTATTGTGATGACAGGGAAAGGGATAACGAAGAAAAGTCATATTTGGATGCTCGTACATTGGTTACTTTTTCTGGGGTTTCATATTGCGACGGCAGGGAACGCGTTTTCAATGTTGCCTTTGATACAAAAGAAAAATAACACCAAACGACTCCGCAATCTAATTTATTACTAATTTGTTACTTATTACATTCGAAGGAGAGAGTTCCTTAAAAACATTATAGCTGTCAACTCATTCCATTTTCTTGTATTTGATTGTAATTATATTGAGTATATAATTATGTTTGATTGAAGTAAAATCAACTACAGTAATTTGTTTATTCGTGATACAGTAACAAAACTAAATGAATCACTAACATTCATTAATCAAACAAAGTTCTATTATATCCAAATAATTTAAAATCATACTCATACACAGAAATTATGTCATTCAACAAGTCCTTTGGTATTTTCCTGTATGCATCTAGCATCATTGTCCGTTTTTGTTTTTTTATATTGATACCCAATTTTTTTTGATTTTCTATAGTACTTAAGACAAAATCTGTAAATATTTCAGTCGTGCTATTGAGAAATGCTGTCTTGAGCAAATCATTCCTCGGGAAAGCCGTTCGTCTGTCTATATAGCCGTTATATTGAAAAGCTAACCACAGTCTCTTAGCAACATCGATTTTTTTGAAACATCCTTGTCGAATGGCATTTTCTAAATCAAAATTATATTTTGTTAAAGTTGTAACTTCTTCATGAACCATATCTAGTTTTGTTGTATTTTCCTTTAGAGATTGTAAATTAAACTTAGTCAATATGTAGTCGGCATCTAATCCAAACGATTCTTGTTTACCGATGACGTCATATTGCACGTGACAAGGGCTACACACCTTGTGCAATCTTTGCCAATGCTCATTCAATCCATTTTTATACGTCAGCTTTATAAATGTGAGAAACTCCTGAAAAGTTACATTATTTGCACAATATCTTTCATAATCTGTGGCATTTGGTCGAAGTTTTTTCACAACAAGCAAAGCGTCCGATCGCCAAAAGTCGGGAAGAAGAAACTTGTCTATATATGCTGACCATAACCTTGTGAACGGATCACGAACAAACATAAATGACTTTCCTTTTGTCATCAGCATCCGAGCGATTGGATTTTGCACCTTCCACTGTTGAATGTTTTTCATGGGACCGTAATGTACATAATTTCTATTTATGTCTGAGGGCTTTTGTACATTTTGATCTGTCCGGTAGTCTTTCCCTAGAAAACGAAAAATACGTTTCCAGAATGTACACCCAACCTTTGGGACTATACAATAATGTATATCCTCTTTTTCATATGTCAAAACTGTGCCACTCTGACGAATGTTCTGCCAGTATTCATCTTGCATGTAATGCGAACATCTCTGACGTATTAATGATAATCGTTCTTTCATAATTGTATCCTTTTCTTGAAATTCTGGACTTCTATTTGTATTACCAGATGAACTTTCTTTTTGTTTTGTCAATGATATGTCTTCTTGCCACATTAATTGTGTTTTTGTTGTCAAATTTTGCAATGCACCGTCTGTTTCTTTTATAACACGTACACTCGTATCCTGAAATAGAATAAATAAATGAATGAATGAATAAATAAATAAATAAATAAATAAAAATAAATAAATAAATGGACATTTTCCGGTCGAGGAAATTTAAAGGCACTTTATGTCTCAGAAATGCACATTTTTGTCAATTCTTAAGAAAAATCAAATATGTGTTTGATAAAAATTAAATAATGTATTTAGACCACACTGAGGGAATTAATGTGCCATAAAGTAGCAAAATGTAAACAAAGTAGTATTTTGACTTCCATACAAAATACTCATTCTCTATAACCATACCAATAACCAAGAAAAAAACAAATACAGAAAAAAAGGAAAAATGGGTGCTAAAATGTATTAATATTTGAACAGTGTAAAATGATACCAAAAATAAACGTTTCTGAGAAATGAAAATGATTGCATTATTTGGCTTTGAATGATGTTTGGAATAGAAATAATGATTCTTGATACATATAACTTCAAAAACATTCTTTTTAATTTAAACTAGATTTATACAATGTTATAGAGGAATTATAAATATTACATTTTACTTAATTTATTGACTTGTGTTCAGGGTGTAAGTCATTTAGCATAACCTGTATCTTTATATAAACGAGTGTGAACATTTAATAAAAAAACTCATTTAAAATTTTCTTCTGGCGTTTCATGCAATTATAAATAATGTATTTGTCACGTCGAGACAGAACGTGGGTGAAGCGGAATTATCTACTGTTCATTAAACAAATCTGAATATATAGAAGAAAGTTAAATCATACCCTCATAAGTCAGAACATAAATTTGAATGCTTTTCATACTCCTGATGTTCAACTTTGATTAAAACCCTCCACAATTAGTTATGCGTTTTTGTTGTAACAACTGACATAGAACAATTCTTAGTGAAACGCTACTAATTTAAAACATGAATTTGAATATTTTTCATACTTCTGATGTTGAACTTTGAAAACTTTGAATGGACCCTACCCCCAACACACATTTATTTACATGCTTATTCGTGTTTTTGTTGTTGCTATTTTATTTACTTCGCTGGTGTTGTTAGTTTTTTAAGTGATGAAAGCTCTTGGCAAAATGCATGTAACATCATGCAAACCTTTATTATATTATACCGGTATCTCCTATATCTCATATATATGCACCTGGATAAATTTGATTTAACAGACGTTGGTTTTAAAGGATCTCCACCGAACTCAAAAGCCTTAAAAATCAATTTAAATTTCCTACATAGATCAAGTGGAACATTTGAAACAGGCAGATATGCAACAAAAATACAATAATAATGAATTTATTGCATCGCTGTTCAATATTGGACAATTTATTTACAATTAGAATAATTATTCTAAAAAAACAAGTGTAGGCATGATCTGAAATTTTGCACACAAGGACCTCCATCAAATGGAACATAAAGAAAACAAAAAGATTTCCAGTCGAGGATAAGTATAGAACATTTCTAATTACAAACATCAAAGAGAAATATAAATAGCTTACAATGTCGGCACTGATTAACGATTGCTGGGACGGATCTTCTTGGAATAAAGAAGAATCTGCAAACATAGAATAAATGTAAATTTAATATATAATATCGTAACATATGATTGATACAAAATTCAACAACAACAACAATAGCAGCAGCAACAACAACAGAAGCAAAAACCCATAGACTTTAGCTGTTTTATGCATCAAACATTAAAGTATGAAAAAAAAAAACATAATTAATTTCAGTACAAAGTACAAAGACATTAAAGCTAAAGGTAGTTAAGATTCAAAAATAATAAAAAAGGTAAAACAAAAGACAAACATTAAGCGTAATAAGAAATATTTTAGAATCTTATTGTAAATTTTCTAGGCAATTTTATTTTTTATAAATCTAAACAGCAATTTAATTGTATGTTTTTTTTTCTATTGGTTATAGTTCCGTTCGAAAGGTAAACATATGCTACATAAAAGCTAAAAGTTAACATGTATTTCATTGACTTCATATTGCTGATTTTATTGAAATAGTTTGGCTTATCTAGAGGCATGCAGCCATTAAATATCATCAAATGTTGATAAAATTATGACTTGATTTCACTTTTCTACGGACAGTTCAACAAAAAAGAAAGGATGGTGCGTCTTAGCCAAAGACAAACAATTAAGCCGTCAGAATAAAATACACAACACATCATTGGTTCATTGTTGGAATAGTCAAATTATTGAAGACATTTATTCAAAACACAATTTGTGGAAATTGTATTCATTCATTTATTTCAAGTTTATTTCAATCATTAGATCGTCTTTTTTTATACTTTTATTCTAATTAAAAAAGTCTGAAATTGTTCTTGTTCTATTTTAATAATGCTAATTGTCTTGATTATAACAAGTGTATTCTTATTTACAACTTATGTCAAATAAATTATTTTGTCGTTCCTCTCAGGAAAATAATTCTGTTTTACTTATAGTTTTCTTTGTATGCACCAAATTTTGCTTGTTTGAATTGTGTATGTACAAATATGTATTAATGTAATTGTAAATAAAATAAGATATATAATGCCACTGCTATAAGAATTGTTAAGATACTGTTTCTTTCTCTTGCTTTTGGGCAATTTTCTACATTACTAACTAGAGGGCAAGGACCTTCCTAGGCATGCCGTATTAAATATGAAAGACATCGAGTTAAAAGAAAAAAAAAATAAATCTATTTTTACATCAATGACCTTGACTTGCCAGAATAGGAAACCATACAAGGTCCTATTTTCAAAGTGATAAAAAGGAAAATAACTGGAACAAATGGATTGCACAGTTATATAACTTTGAATATGATGTACTTTGTATGGATAAGTAAGTATGGAAATTTTAAAGCCACTAGTATAGATAGAAATTTAACATTTTCAAAGCGCTGGAAAAAGGTTTGTTTTGCATTTTCTTACTCTCTTAAAAATGTTTGTGCTATAATAATCGAAGATCATACAAAGTTTAGATTAATTGCAATATATAAAGGTCTTTTTTTCTGGCTGCCTATATGTCGATATGTAACTGTAGCATATGCCTTTGAGGATTTTAATTTTATTGTTATGACATAAACATCATGTATTTTACTTTAGACAATAATTGCTTACACACAATATTAACACATACATTAACAAATATTAAATGAATAAAATATCAAATATGAAAAAAGTAATAACGCATTTATGATATTAGAGTCATTACATAAAAAAACATCAACATGTCATTACTTATATTGAAAATTAGACAACAGCTTCAACTTTTCTACTTTGGACAGGAACAATTAAAAAATGACACTGGCCCCGTCTTCACAAAGATTTAAGGATCAGGATCAAGATAAGGATCAAATCTAAAAACTCAAATATTCTCCACCGTTTATCCTCATAGATAAATGATAAAAAAAGGCCTTGAAATAGAATATTTATGAAATTTTAGAATAAATCTATTGTTATTTTTGCAAGATATAGACATTTTACAGTTGATCCAAATATTGATCTTGATCCTAAAATTGATCCTTATTTTGATCCGATTATTTTTGTATTTGTTTTATTATTCATCAATTTTATCCCAAAATTGGTTTGTTTCTTTGCAAATCAGCAATTGTTTACATTTTGAATATGTAGCATTTAATTCTAGCAAAATATGATCAATATAAATTATATAAAATAAAGTAAAGAAAATCAGGATCACTTGATCCTGATCTTTTTTTTACTGAAAACAGGGCCAGACTCTACAGCATTCATGTTACTTGATTTCTGTCTCCCTTCTCCACGAAGAAAATCTTAAACGTGAAATAGCTATTAACATTTTAATGTATGCTATACTATCAAGATACTTATCTTTCCCAAATGTGCATTTAATTAAACAGTACGTGACAGGTTTATTTGAATTATTAATTTCTGAAAACCAATATAGCATGTCGATGATTATAAAATAGATAAGAAAAAACTAATCTTGTCCTATTGCCTTGGCGAATATGTCATCTGCCGGTGAATATCACATCATATTCAATGGCTCACTAGTCAGTAATTGTATAGTAATAGAAATATGAATAAATAGTCAATATTGTGTAAAATATTTAGTTCAGCGTTCTCTAAAAAAACACATTTCACGAGTTATCATTTGTACAACGGATATTATTCCTCATTTTAACAGCATATTTATTTTGACAAATTAAATATTGTTTAGAGCAAAATGTCACCAATGACAAATAAACTATTAAATCGTCTGGTAAAATGAAAACTGAATATCAAATCACAAGCGATTAAATGGTGGATAAGTTCTGTGGCAGATTTGGCCTGATATGTTTTGTTATATGATTATGTAAGCAGAGAATGCAATAATTAAAAGTAATTGATATGAAAAACACACAATTATTTCCTTGGAAACGAAGACGGTGATTTGGTTTAAACATTATTTATACAGCATTACATTTAACATGTAAACAATATTTACAAAACATTTTGGGATTGGACAGAAAGCTATAGAGCTTATGAGTGTCCTCAATTTACATTGGCACAGTTCAAAGCATTATCATACACAACGGTTAGTTGAAATATTCAACGGCATACACATAATAGTCAAGTTTTTTTTTTACAATGAAACAAAGAGCAAAAAGTATAAAGCAAAAAAGAGAAAAAAATGATTGAAAAATAAAGCAACCCTATAAAAAAGACAAAGTGATATTTTAGTATTTTTTTCGTTTTAGAATTTAACAAAATAGACAAAATAATATCTTATTTGATTGCTTATAGTTGCATATTAGCAGATACACAAAATAGAAATCACTGAATATTTAAAGAATAAAAAAGATATAAGAGAAAGGGAGGAAGAAATTGATGAACAATGATGGAACAATAACAAGGAACTCAGATGCATAATCTAGTAACTATCCAATATGTTTAGACATCTCTGATCTTAAGTACGCTCAAGGCGTTTTTTTTTTATCTCTGATATAGTTTTGAACTGATTTAAAGATTGATACATAAAAATCATAAGATAAAGTTGTGGAACCGGTACGAATAGAATTGATTGAAGGAATATAAAATTGGGAATAGTCCTTATAAATTCAGGTCGTAGGTTAGTATATTTAGAGCATCCAAGAAAGCATTTTCTCTCGCACCGGAGAGTTGGAAATACTCTTATCAAAAAGACGGCAGAAAGTGAACTACATTCTTTCATGAAAAAAATGTAACTTGCTCTCACCGCAAAGAAAATGGACATGTACCCTTGGCATATAAATATTTAGAAGTCGCTTAAATGACGTTAACGTTTTAGCAGTTTGTATTTGAAATGGAAGAGAGTTGTAATCACAACAAATAGTGATTTATTAAAGGATATAAAGACACTAATTTGGAAGTATATTTATGGATATTTACGATTTATTGCCTTATAATAGACAGCTTAGAGAACTTAAATCGTGATATTTTTCATTCTATTTGATTAGGCGGTTCACCTATTTCAATTTACGATCCTCTTTCATTTTTATCAGTTATTGCTTATAATGAAGAGGCAGATGAAAAATTGTTATATTCATTTCTAACAAATGAACTATGGAATTGAATAAAAACTATTAGAAGCAATTGAAGGTTTCTATCAACTGATAAAAGAAGAAATTCAGGTTCACAAAACAACCATTTTTTTCCTTAAATAAAATTTTCATGTTTCAGGGTTTCTTAAGGTAAATAGTTGTTATCTGGATATAAATTATTCTTAATAGAATTTACGGTGTATTTAAAGAAAGATGATATGATGGTGTTAATTTTTTTTTTTTTTTTTTTTTTTTTTATTGGGGGGGGGGGGGGGCACTTAAAATCTTTAAATCATTGAGAAAATGTTTGTTTTTTATTGGTAAGATTGCTGTCAGACAGCAAAATAACCTCAAGCACGGAAAGTCAGATACTGTACTTTTTCTTGTGCTGAATAATCCTTTATGCATCGTTGTTGTTGTTATTGTTGCCGTTGAAACTGTTTTTTTTCCAGTTATACATATCTCTTTTTGGCATTTTTAAGAACATTGAAGGCTTCCGAGGGATCACTTTGTTTCCAGAATTTTGTACTTCACAACAGCAGGTGTCAAGTGCCGTGCGGCAGCTGTAAAAAGTTGCCCCGTACTTCACTTCAGTGTTGTTATATTATCTGGTCTTTCGGGATCATTGATGCCAACACTATAAAGTGTTGAGGATTGAGTACCGCTCAAGCCGGTGCTAGGAGGCGTGAGGGATGTTGCACTTATTCATTATCCCTCATGTACAGACTCAATCAAACCGAGTCTGCAATTCTTATGTTATTTTGTTGTGATAAATGCTTCCGAGGGATCACTTTGTTTCCATGCAAAATCACATCATTAATTTGTTAATATTTACTTATCACAGGCCGCTTCAATACTTAATAAAGATGTTTATGCTTTGCAAATATTTATTTATGCGTGAAAATGTTTTCAAGATACTCAAAATAACTACATTAAGCATCTATTAAAGCTGAACACCTCCATTGTGTTAATTATATGATAAATAATAAATAATAAAATTAATTGAATAAAAAATAATAAAGGATAAAAATAAAAAATGTTGTAAAACGTTTGTCAAGTGCAGCATTGCGTGACTTTTAAAACGTGTTGACTGTAATATACTCGTATATTCTAGGTTATTCCTCGTAAACTACATGCCTAAGGATAGAATCCAAAGCTTATCGAATATTTAGACGTGCGTTATTTATAATGCATTAAATAATTAAATAACAGATCAATAAAATCTAACTACAACTAAATCGACAGAAAATCAATATATAATCGATTGAAATATATCATTATCAACCATTTCAAATTTAACTACTCATTCAATTCAATTTAATTTCAATTTAATTCATTTATTCCACTCAGATCATGCAAGCATGACGTCATGAGGTAACAATATATTTACATAATAGATGAGGCTTCAGAATCAGACAGTATCATTATAACGCGATATATGAATTATTAACTTAAATATTGCTGGAGAATTTGCAATTGCATGTTAATACACAGTTCTGACATACTCAGAAGAGCTATTTTAGAAACATGTTTATCAAGTAAAAATACTTATAAGCAGAGTATGCCTCAGAAACGAATCTTTTTGCCTTGTTCAGAAAAGACACAAATGAGTTTTAAAACAATTAAAAAATTGGTTAAAAGAATTTTATATATCTTTCACCTGAGCAAAGAAGCTACAATATTGAAATAATTTGTCATAAAAATAGTAAAATGTTAACATAGTAGTATTTTGACTTCCATACGAAATATTACGTATATAAAACTGTACTAATTGCAAAAGGTAGCAGCGGCAAATGATAGCTCAGGTGATAAGTCTAATAAGTAACTCTAACAGGGTACCAAAATATAAAAGTTTCTGAGAAATAAAAATAAAAGCATTTCTAAGGCATAGTGGGCCTTTAATAATTCAAATACTTTCAACAGAGATTACCTTCAACATAATTTACAACGTTACAAGTAACCCAGAAACTTGATTGTAAAAAAAAACATGTAGCACATCCTGATTTATTTGTATCTTTTAAAGTTTGCATATCATAAAAAATGTAAACACACATAAAAGCTATGTTCAAGTCGTATGAAATGTTTTATAACTTTTGAAATGTTTTATTATTTTTGTATAACTATTGTCATACCAGGCTTTTTAGCATCTTAATCCTAACAAAATGCAAAATCATGAAGGAACGACGAAGTAAAACATTTTCGTTTTCGCCTTTGGCATCACCGCCTTTTTTCACTGTATTGCCACATTCTTTACAATCCGGTTGTTCAAGCGTATGCTCACAACATTAGGAACGGTGAGTGCTTACAAAATGTGACAAAGATCGTAAATCAAATGTAAAATCATTGTAGTTAACATACTCGTTATATTTGACTCTATAACTACAGCGTGAGTTGACTTATGGCACATGTGAAATAAAAATTGGCATGCTGGAACGTATTGATGTGCGAGGATGCGATGGGCAAAAAGACAAAAGCAATATAAATTATGCAAAAATACGAAAATATGACAAATAAGAGGTATACACGCGAGACATATTTTGTCGCATAATTGCGAAGTGTTTTCGTCTACTAGCTTTTTCACCTTGAAATTAAAAGATGCAAAAATACTCAGGATTACAAAGTCAGAGTTTGTCCGCTGTTCGAACTCTTAAATGGCGAAAAGCGAAAATACGAAACGATGAAATGAAGTAGATATTGAAAAAGAAATTGAAAACAAGATATTTGGTAAAAGAATATCCAAAACAGAATAAATCAAACTGACATTGAAAATGATAACATTTTGCATCAGGTGGGCATTACTTTTTCAATGTTAAATGATATTAATAAGATCTTTTTTCTCAATATGTCACCAAGTTAGAACTTTCTTTTGTTAAATGGTTGTTAGTATTGCTGTTATTTCTCTTTTACATGCTATTGCATAACATAGCATAGTATATAACATAATAACATAACCCAAAGCATAGCATAGCATAACATAACAATAAATGTAATTACATTCATAGTCATATCAAATCGCATATTAAACAAACATATAAAGAGCAAATATATGATTAACAAAGGATTATTTTGTAACAATATCTCTTACATTTCAACATTTTCTGTAATTAAGTGAACATTAATATTAGACCACCTCTGTCAGAAATAATTTCTTAACAATTTCTTGTCTGGAATTTATTGCAAATAAGAAGCTTTATAAATGAATTTACTTACATTAATAGTATTTTTAGTCTATAAAGTGTCACATTCATTTCTCTTTATGCGTTAAATTTTTAACGCATATTTCTGCCAGGTTTGTTCATTTGTGCCTTAAATATGATATTTATGATTCTCAATCAATAAATTAATCAAATAGAGATCGTTAAAATAAACACATTCTTATTTATTGATACAACCATCCTGTCTGTTATATTACAAGTATATTTTCGGTTATTTAACTTTATCAAAAATATGTTTTATGCAAAAAACGATATGATATAATGTAACATTTGTATGCTTTGATAAAAACGGTTTAATTTGATCTAAAACAAAAATAAACTGTTACATACCATTTTTGATAAAAGTAAATACTAAGCACATTATGATTATTGTTTGTCCAATTAACAGTGCTTTAGAAAAACCACCCTTTTGTAATCTCACTTTAATAGCTGAAGATTTCATCAAGTAGATACAGTACACTACTTTATGTTTCAAATACAGAATACTATCCCCACTGCCTTTTAATAGTATTAAAATATCGCACAAGTATGGGAATAAATCCGCTTCAAATAAAACGTTAGCTTCGAGTGTTTCGCTATTCCTTTCATTATCTGTTCTGGATAGGGGCGTCGGCAATTTTTATACAAAACATACTATTTATCGTCTAAGTATTTTTTTTACAATCAGCCTTTAATTTTTAAGCGTAAACTGTCCGCTTTGATAATATTCTGTAGTGATTCTGGTGCAAATCATTTTTTGTCTTCTATTTTTCGAAGTAAATGGGTTTTAGGTTCCTCGTGAATACCGTACCCATAAATACATTTGAAAACATTAAAATAGAGAAAATAAGAATCCCTAAAGAAAGCCCAACACGGCAAAATTGAAAATGTTGCAGACTCGGTTTGATTGAGTCGGTACTGTCAAGTGCAAACTACCGTCCACGCTCCCTAGCACCGGATTAAGCAGATTTCAACATTTTAACATGAAATGGTAAAATGTTGAATTTAGAAATATCCACAGATGTGTTCATACGGCGGTTATCATGGAACCTTCAATATGACACAGTAGTGCCATTTCATGAAAAGCGGTATATGATCCCCAAGTAATAAAAAGCGTGTGCCCTATACGAGAAAACAATGGGCAGAACTAAACAAAAACAGTTTTCAACAGAGGTGCTTTCAATAAATGACGTCAACGCAGTCGATAACTCACTCAGTCCTGTACTGAATTTCACAATAATTAACAATGGAAGAATATAGATTTTTAGTGCCAAATGATTAAAAACGAGGCTCATGAAATAGTAGACAAATACTTTATTCAAATAGGTGTAATGTTAAAAATTTCAAATACAATAAATTTTGCTCAACCTTTTCAGCTTCAACTAAAGACATGATAAAATGAGTGTAGGTTCAATACTGGCTTTACTGAACGAGTTGAATAAAATTATATTATGCAAGTCTCAGGCGAGCAGAATATTATTTTATTCATCAAGTTCAATAAATTTTAGTAATGAACCTATATGAATACAATATTCTATTTACTACATACCCAAAATAAGAATTGTTTACAGCAGAAGCAATCATTTCTTTTTAAAGTGACGCACACAAATTGAAGCTGACATTACCGTACATTAATTAACGCTTACACTATGTTTTCATAATGCAAGTGACGTACGTCAAAATATATGCACAACTGGGCACTACCATTTTTACGGAAAATGTGCTATTATAGTATATAAAACTTGCAATCAAATAAAATGTTGTTATTGTTGTTGTTTTCCTTTGGCAATTTACAACTTCTATAAGCTTTGAAGAATAACAACATCAGATAATATTTGAATATATTTAAGAGAAAGTTTGTTTTTCTAAAATCATTTTTGTTCGTTAAATGATATGCTTAAATGGAGAGAAATAAATTCCCTAAAGAAAGTCTTAAACGCAATTGAAAATGTTGCAGGCTCGGTTTCACTGAGCCTGTTCATGGACGGTACTTTCAAGTGCAAACTACCGTCCACGCCCCCTAGCCTAGCATCGGCTTAAGCAGTATTCAACATTAAAACAACATGTAATGGTAAAAAGTTAAATTTAGTATCATCCGCAAATGTCTTCATGCGGAGATGATCATGAAACCTTCAATGTACATAGAAACAAATGGACGATTCTTAAAAATCTGGAAAAAGGATGATCCCCCGAACAAAAGTAAATATGTCTTCTTCAAACGTTTCTAATAAAGTTTTGATAGTACAAACCTTAGCATCAGTAAAACTATATTTTATAAGTCAGTATACAGATTAATAATAAAGACAGTTTAAAAGCGCTTTAAAGTTTTAAAGTTTTTTTAATCAAACTTTCCATATTTGTAATTTGATTTTTATATAATCATGATAAAAGTTTCATGTTTAAAAGTAACAGGTGTCATTGAAATAATTTTTCTACATAAAACAATATGATCATCTTAAAGCTTAAAATAATTAATTTTACCTTTATAGCATATGGTCACATCAAATAGTAAAACCATCCTTACTAGAATTAGAATATATATGTATTATTCTAGTTTTAACATGTTTATTGTAATCTTCATCTTCAGTTATCGGTATTGATTTGTAGATATCATATGTTTAAAAAAGGATAAATATTTGATTTAGAATATGAACAGCAAACTTCCCAATAAAGAGGGGTTTAATCCCTCGAAAAATTGGAGGTTGACACACTTTGTTAAATAGATAATTTATAATTAATTTTTTCTTGGGTGGTTTCTTATTGTAGTCTTCGCATCAAATTATATTAAAAAAAGAAAACAAAAATATATTAATAGGAAAATGGTATTTTTGCCGGAGACATTTTCTCTCTTTTTTAGAAATACTCGCATAGAATTAAATCGAGACATTCGCTTTATGATACTTTTACGACCTGACGCATATTTAACAAATTATTGTTATAAAATGCGAAATGGACTTTATTTCGTGAAATGGACATACCGCCTACGTAATGGACATTTGTTTTACAAGTTATGGTCTAACCTTGATAAATAATATCATTTTTATTATTACTTTACGTTTAACATATGACATAAAACTACAGATTGAACTACTTAATATTACCTTAGAAGTTTTTCCTAATTAATATTCACATTTCTGAAAAAGAAATCGTATCTAGCCTCTACGAAATGGATTTTTTGCTAACGAAATGAACATTTGTTTTACATTTTATGGTTTAACTGTTATGAATAGTATCATTTTATTACCTTACGCGTAACATATAATATAAAACTATAAGCTTAACTATGGCATTTATATCATCGAAACGGATTTTTTAAAATCTTATCTAGGCTCTACGAAATGGTACATATTCAAAACAAATAATGATTTTCGTTTTTTATTGGCAATTTAAATATATTTCAATAAGTTAGAAATATATCTTTTAGATTTGTTATTCATTATTAAGTCAAACTTATTAAATGCTGGCCAATGACAAAAATACGGTTGAAGATATTTCATTCTAAGGGCGCGGTATTTTTTAAAAACTTTATTTTCTGATTTCACATGGAAACATTATAACAAAATTTGAGTTCATTTGAGTTTCAGCATTTTATGAATTCGTGAAAATAAATAATTCAACATTTTCTGAAATTGATAGAAATACACATTGTACTCAACATTTTTCAAACACCTAAACAACAAAGTTCTTGTGCAAAATATTTTATATCTATAGATTTTTACGTAAACTAGAACAACATTTTACAAACGTCTGCAAAAAGCAACAATAGTCCGTTAAATTTGTACATACGTCTGAAACAATCATCTTTTCTAATGTTCTTGTTTGTTGAAAAAATAAATTTTTAGTTAGAATGTAAAGATACTTTTAATATTTAAAATTATGCAAAATAACATGTAGAAATTTTAACTGAAACATGAAAAAAAAACTGAAATAAAACACCGTCACCATTTTAATGATGACTTGCTGTTTTCAAAATGACTGACATATGAACTACGTCTGGCTCATTTGAACTGATTTTGACTAAATATATTGTTGTTTCCTTGTGTCATACAGCAGGAAATACCTATATGTTACAGCTTATGACAATTTTTGTGCCATAAGTTTTATGTGTTGTTTTCTTTCTTGCTTCAAATCGTTAAGTACCGTAAACTAAGAGGAGCACAGTATATAACTAGTACTAGTTTCTGGTGTCACACACGAATATATCATATTTTTTTAAGTTCATTTAAACAGACTATAAATGTTTTCATGTAAATAAGCATTGTGTCTATACGCTGTGTGTACATAGAAGACAAATTAGACAATATAACCATTTTATGATTCATATCATCGTTAAGTGATTTACCATTTTTTTTAAAGTGTTATGAACTGAATTCATATAAACAGTTAGATCTTTTATATTAAACAGAAATAATAGCGAGTTTCTGCATTTATACGGACAAACATTATCAATTTAAAAAAGAGACAGTTTTTATATGTCATAGCTCTTAGGATGGTCGTGCCTTTAATTGATTTCTTCTATGAAAATACAATGGTAAAAAGAAAAACTACAACAGACTGTTCATAAAAACTGTTTTGACAATATCTTCTTCTCCTTGACTAGAGGTATAACTTGATATAGCCTCTATTTCAGTAACATTTACATTAAATGATTTCCAATTAGAATAAATATCATGGTGTCATTGAATACAACAGCTGGCATTTGCTAGTGTAAAACAGTCCTGTATTTGATACTTTGGAAAATGAAACCATTGACAGTACTTAGTTTAGGATAGAAGGCAATATGTCACCAAGTATATACGCAAGCGCGGCCAATGTTCTATATTCTTATTTCGTATGTTCAGATTTTTTTATTCTAAAAAAATAAACAAAATAAAAAAAGATAATAAATAAATAAATAACACAAATCTGATCTAAATGAAACCGCAGCAGGACGGAAAAGAATATGTAAATGTTTGAGATGAAAGTATCATATGAAATTGATTTGGGTAAACGTAATAATATAACCAAAACTTGTGTATTTGTCAAAAGTACAGCAATTCCAATCAGAAACGAATGAAAGTTACAAAATGTAAACAAACTTTTATTTGGACTTCCATTCAAAATACTTATTCACTATAATATTATCATTTTTTACTTTTTAAAACAATGGTTAATTTTGCACAGTCATATATCGAATAAGGCAAGTATTTTTTTTTTATTTGAACAAATGTTAAATATAGGAGACAAGACTTTATGATCCCAACGTGCCTGTACAGCAGGTGCCAAACTATTTGACATAATGTATCACTCTCATCAGACGGCTAAAGTAGATGCTTTATAATCGTTTTATAAATCGTTTTCAAGTGGTAATTAAACACGAAATTCTCCAGCATGTACCATATTGGTTCTCACTATAAATAATAGGACCAATTTCCTGACAGAAATAAAGTACGTCCTTCTTCAACAGCAAATAAATCAATTGCCTTAATCGTAGATCGTTTACACTTATATTTCACTTGTAAAATTTAGAAATTTTGACGACCAAAGCATATACATGTATAACAAAAAGTTATATATAAAAACTTCGTGTCACATTATCATCTCAGTATGACGTCATCAATGGGGCGGTTAACAGTTTAAATCTGCATTTTTAGTGTCTTGAAAGGTTTCAAGATTGACAAGCGAATGTATCTTTTTCAAAATGTTATTCAATGTATTGATATTTTCTAACTATTTATGCATACATTTATTAATAACTTTATTACGTCAATTTTTTCCAGGTCTATATAACAGGGGCTTTCCTTTGGTAAAACCAATAATAACAGATTTAGATTTTTTAAATGTCTCAGTTTCTTTAGAAATAGGAAAAGGTGCAATATTCGGGGATTCTCATCTCTTTGTTATTCTGTTTATAGGTCATAAATGTTTTTGCCATTGCAATATCAATACTCATTTTTCATAAGTAACTGAGAAGTTATTTAACAATGCAATTTGTTACAGTGAATGTTGCTCTAATATTATCCCATTGATTATAGAAAATCAATTTGTTATAAATAAGACAACAAAAGGGGAGGTATAGTCCGCTATGTAATCCATTAGTACAACAAGCCAGATATTAATTAAAGGAGTTGAATATGTTTACAGCCAAGATTTTTTATATGTAAAACGCGATGAAAAGAAACAGCAGGTGTTTATTGATTATCGCCTTCGATGCGAAACTTAAGATGACAAAAGTAACTCGTAAGAACTATTGAAGTGATATTTATATAAATTTCCATTGTTTAATATCATCAGGTATAAGGATAAGAATTGATGCCACGATATTTACGCCTCATATAGAACTTCGAAGACCTGTCGACAGCTTACTACAATTGCAACGAATATCGCTCCTAACAAAAGGGAGTTGTATACGTCAAGATGCGTCATCACCTGCGTCATCACCTGCATCATTATCATCATCAAAACCGCCATCACTTCCAACGTGATCATCAACATCATAATCATACTTAACATCACCTCAATAATCATTAACATTAAAATCATCATCACGTCAATCATTGTCAAAATCATCATTACTTTCATCATTATCATAAAAAACCTTCATCATTAGCATCATTATCAAGAAATATCTGCCTCAGAATTATCATTATAATCAGCATAGCATCACCTGTATCATCATTATTGTTATAAGGTAACTGTTATAAAAATTAGTCACGTTTATTCTTCAATGGGTAAACATTTACATATACCTCATTTCTGCACACATTTATGTTATTCATCCAACATTATTCAAGTAGAAATACTAGAACGGCCACTTACAAAAGTGTCAAATAAAGTACACATTAAATAATGCTTTTTTATTGTTAAAATTAAATATGTAATGCTTACACCATCAGGTCTCCGATAATGCTTTAAACGGTTGGTTTTAGCAAGATTTATTTCATATTCTTCCATATGTTTAAACAAAATTATACAGGATTGGGTAGAAAACTCTCTCCAGTTAATGCTATGCAATGGCATTTGGACGGGGAGTACAAAAATGAATATGATTTAGGATGTTAATTAACAATATAAATGCAAATATTGATAATACTTATGATGTAACATAATTTATATTTACAAAAATTACATGCATTTGACTTAACTACACACAACATGATGTTTGCGCTTTTTGTCTTGGTTCAAATTGTTTAGTATTCTGGATAAGAAGCATCTCATGTTTGTATTATAATGTCCTGATTGCGAGTCTTCAATCAAATCATCACCTAGGTTTTTGCCTTAATACAAATCATATTTATCTTAAGAAATATAGGGGCTACACTATGGATTAAACTCACTACAGTGACACTACTAGCATTATATATATATATACGTTTGCAGAAATCATTTGTATTTTACCAAATTGCCCAAGACCTGTAAGTTGATCAGCCTGAACTTGATCTTGCTCTTTATCATGATTCGTTTTGCCTCTGGTTAAAAATTCGTATCTAAATTGATGTCGTCGAAGTTTGTTTCCCTAGATTAAAAATATCCCGTGATTTGCGGCATTTTGCTCTTTTTTTCTTGACTAATAATCTATAATTCGTGTCTTTTGTATTGAGTTAAATCGTTGCTTTTTAAGTACACTTCTCCATTGTGAAAGAAAAATGTATTGTCGATAAAAATGTTGTTCTTAGTCATAAAGATTAATAATTTATACTTTACGGTCCAACATTATAATCTATGGCATACATTTATAGTTATGTTATTTTGTAATTTATATAAGTAGAAAGTTCAATAGAATGTGCACAAAGGTTTGATTTTACACGGATCCTATTTAAGTTCATACTATTACTAGCTTATGACGTCAAACTAGATACCACAGCTGTTCGTTCATATTAAAATAGGACTATCAGATAGTGTTGAAATGCTATAATCATTTTAAGCACCCGGTATTCTTATATATACAAGAGATAAAATTTCATTTTTACATGCTCCATGATTTTTTTCTTGTTTGCACTACCTAATCTGACAAAAAGGAAAGAAACTTATGCTACCGTTATATCTTGACAGAATAAAAATTAACTACTGCATATCCTAGAAATACGTAATATCAAAATTAGTTAATCTGCAATACCCTGCCAACATTTTGCATGTTATTATGTATGTTTTTAGAAAAAGGAAACAAGGAATAATGTAAGTACACTGCGAATGTTTCAAAATTCAAAATTGTACCAGTCCATGTTAAATGTTGAATTATGCTTCAGCCGGTGCTAGGGGGTGTGGACGGTAGTTTGCACTTGACAGTACCTTTCATGAACAGGCTCAATCAAACCGAGCCTGCAACATTTTCAATGTTGCCGTGTTGGGCTTTCTTTAGGCACTCTTATTTTCTCTATTTTGTAGTAATAACATGCAACTGGTACGAATAATAAGCTGAACTTAGACAGAATACAAAACTTGCATTCTTTGTCTCATGTTAAGAAATATATCAATTTTCATTTTTGCCATGACAAATGAAATAACGTTTTAAGATTTTAATGAATAGTATGAGTGTTACATAATAACCTCTTGCTTGTTGTTAAATGTCTGTTTCATGCTTCTTTCAAAACAAAATTGAGATGCATATAACATATTCAAACAGATACATAATTGTTTTATTCTTTATACTACACGATAGAATGTATTTGAACTTTGCATAAATTTAGAAAATGATAACAACATTGTATGATCAAGCCTCGAAATACTGTAAATGTTTTAAACCAAAACGCTTACCTTTATAATATAAAATTAAACTGACCAAAATTAGTAATAGCATAGTTGAGGTTTTTCTTGCTTGGTTGAGTAAATTACGAATTTTCTCCATATTTGTTATTATAATCATATGAAACAGCTTTAAGAAAATCCAACAATGTTCTATATTTTTGTTATTGAGAAATATTTATGTATTAAGTGCGCAAACAGATGCTAGTGAAGACAGAGTAATAAATAAATCAAGGCGTATTAATAATTCACAAATTATTGCTCTTTTACTTGACAATAAGTTATTGTCTGTCTTAAGTAAATAAGGTTTATCAGAGATATAATACATTTTTACGATATTATAAATACATCATAGATATATATAAGTATGGAGTCAAATAGTGTTTCAAAAACTTATTGTGTTCTTCTTAATAGTGTGATAACAGTCATACATTATTAGCTATAAAGATTTTGACAGGTTATATAATTAGTTATAAAGAATTTTGACAGGTTAAATGATCTTATGATAAAGGCTGTGTCGAAATTTAAACCAAGTCGACAGGCGAGGATTATATTGCATAAGTCCAAGTATTATTTAAGTCCATAGTACCTGCCACTAATATTTATAACGAGTTTATAATGCAGCAAGCATGCTTCTAGAGGAATGTAGTAAGATTTCTTCATTAGTGTATATAAATCAATATAAACGTCCCGATAAACAAATGAAGCGACGTTACAAACGTGCAGTATTACCAGGCCCTATATAATACTTCACGTTTGTAACGTCACTTTTCATTTGATAATCGTGTAGTTTATATAGTTTTATATACACATCTGTTGTCAATTCATGAAGAAACCTCACTTTTCTCACTAAAAAATGATAATGTCTTATGGGAAGCTGGTTTAAATGATAGCGAGAATAAGCGTTCGAACAGTGCTTTGAATTATAAAACTCCCTATCTAATATTACAATCAAACCTTGTATACAGATTCATATAGATGATACAATATCTCAATGTTTATTATCACATCGCACGACAAGATTCTTGTTATATTAAACTTCAAATTCTAATAAGTGACAACAACTCAACTTTAACCATGATTTGCAGCACGTGAACGTACATGTATAATATACAATTGGAAAGATTATTGATTTTTTTACCAACAATCTATTTTCTCACGATTTGCACGTGCAATAAAATCTTAAGCAGGATTCAAGTGGTGAGGGGCAAATACTTTGAAAGCAACAACCTTTAATCACTCTATGTTGTTTGAAAAGATATTTGATGAAGGTGCAAGATATACAGAGGAGGAAATAAGTGACATCAAAATAGAGAAAAACAGAATCCCTAAAGAAAGTCCAACACAACATAATTGAAAATGTTGCAGGCTCGGATTGATTGAGCCTGTTCATGGACGGTACTGGAAAGCCTTAATGTGTCATATGTGTTTTCCATCTGCAAAGCAAAGTTGACGTAATGGAAAGTTTGCACATGTAGGATCATGCATTTCCTAACTTCTGACCAGAAAAAGAAGCGGATTGAATCTAAATAAATACTTTAACTTGTTCATGATTAGAAGGCAGATAAAGACAAGTTAGATCGAATTAACGTATCTGTTATTTGTATTCTTAATATTGTGTTCATTTCCTTATCCAAAAGTTGACGAAATGGGCCGAAAACATGCGATTGCTATCAAATATAATCATCGTTTTCTAAGAATAGCATTTTTCTTGGTATTTTTTATGAGGAAGCGAGTTATTTATTGACTTTAATTAATACTTTCACCTTGGCATAATGCGATGAGATCAACCGTTTTTTCTATTTAATGAATTAATGGGTTTGCTTCATTATCAACAATAAATGTTACATAAACCACCATACAGGATGATTTCTTCAAGTTTTATAAATTCAGATTGAACGACGGAAATACGTTTATATTGGATACCATTGTATTGAAAATTCAAACTCTAAATTGATTGTAACATTTTCCTCAGTATATAGTTACCATTGGTGTTATTAGTGTACATCATCATAAGGTAAAGTGAGATATCAAGAAAGGTATACACTTTATAACGTTTATATTTTCCTATTTGTCTTAAATTATTCTCCAAAATTTCTTTAGAATGTTTATTGTATTACTTTTCCAAAATTATAAGAAAGCTTATATTGCAGCTAATGCTCAAAGAAAAATTGTTTGACCCAAACTGAAAAACTTTTGATAATTTTTCAAGTTAGCTGACTACGGAATTGCAGGATATTGCAAGGTATCAATCTTTTAGTGATACAGATATTCCAAAAGAATGAGAAAAGAAATAACTGATTTTATTGTTTGTAAACAATGTATTAAATTAAATGGTTCATCAATTTTCGTGACTGTTAAGTATTGATATACAATGTCAACACCTGTACATATATATTGAAGTGTCATTTTTAAAATCCGTTTTTATAAAGCACCTTTTCATTTTGAATAGGCTCCATACATCATTTGATAATAGGCGTGTTCTTCAAATCATTAATTTGAAATAGCTTATTTATCGAAATGACCGGGCCGTTCAAATTGTTTTACGGTGTTCTACTATACATTATATATGAACACTTACTTTTGTTTATAGAAGATATTAGGTACTTATCGCATATGTCAAAAATGTGAGAATACTTAAGATCTTACTTATATCCATCTTTCAAGTAGATATTCATATTCTATTCAAGTATGTATTCTTTAAAAATAAATTGTCTAAATGGTTACAGATAAATGTGAAAATTTCACTTTTTGTGACATATTCATACGTATTTGTCATACATGTGACGTATTTGTATGCGTGAAATTTGATATTCCACAGAGCTATTATTTAAGAACGAATTTAACAGTCAACTTACAAAATAATATGTTACATGTGACATCATTTCGTAATATCACTTTAAAGGAACCCAAATAAGGTTTTTGGTTATGACGGGACTGGCAATCATCTTTCAAGATTTTTTATTCCTTTCGATGTATATCAAAATTTCAAATCAGTTACTGATTCCTTTCTTTCCTGAATGATTATTCTAATTGTGAAAAAAATGATCAAAAAGACATAGTATCTCGTGCACACCAGATTAATAAAAACACACACATGACACATTTGTGCCACCGTATGAAATAGCATGAAGTACGATTTTCATTCATTTTTTTCTGAGTACATTTCATAAATGTGTTTGTATATCTCTCTGAATTAAGTGATCAAGTAGAACTATGTATGAAATTCATTTTTAAAAAATTCTGGAAACGAAGTGATCCTTCGGAAGCATAAATCACAACAAAATTACATAAGAATTGCAGACTCGGTTTGATTGAGTCTGTACATGAGATATAATGAATAAGTGCAACATCACTCACGCCCCCTAGCACCGGCTTGAGCGGTACTCAATTCTCAACACTTAATAGTGCTGGCATCAATGATCCCGAAGGACCAGAAAATATAACAACAATGAAGTGAAGTACGGGCAACTTTTTACAGCTGCCACACGGCACTTGACACCTGCTGTTGTGAAGTACAAAATTTTGTAAACAAAGTGATCATTCGGAAGCATAAATCACATCAACATTACATAAGAATTGCAGACTCGGTTTGATTGAGTCTGTACATGAGAGATAATGAATAAGTGCAACATCACTCACGCCCCCTAGCACCGGCTTAGGCGGTACTCAATTCTCAACACTTATTAGTGCTGGCATCAATGATCCCGAAGGACCAGAAAATATAACAACACTGAAGTGAAGTACGGGACAACTTTTTACAGCTGCCACACGGCACTTGACACCTGCTGTTGTGAAGTACAAAATTCTGGAAACAAAGCGATCCCTCGGAAGCATAAATCACAACAAAATTACATAAGAAATGCAGACTCGGTTTGATTGAGTCTGTACATGACATCATTTAGGCTGTTTGACCTCAGTGGAGTTCCTTTAATATCTTATTCATTGTAATCTAAGTGAATTTGAAAAAGATGTTACTCAGAAATTATACAGAAATAAGTATAATTGTAAACAATAATTAATGTTGCAATCCTGATCCTATCAACCCCTGGGGAAAAGGATGCCTTTGAAGTTTTATCCGGTAAAGACCACGCGCTGAGCGGACAATGGGGTTGTTCAATCAACATTGCTATCCGCAAAATGAAAATATCTCTCAACCTTTCAACATCAATACAATCAAACCCTGTCGTTTTCCACTGGATAGTCTCTTGGCTGAGGACCAAACCGATGCCATGGAAAGGACCGAGTTCGCATGTGACGACCTGGCTAAAAGCTTACTGATATATCATTATGGTGTCACAAACATTTAATTCAGTTCATTTTGATTAAGCAACTAAATAGCCCCTGAGCTGTCAACTGAATTTTATTATACTGTATATCTCATTGACATCTTTTTACTAGTTTCTTTGGCAGTAACTTATAAAAGGGTATTTTGCTAAGACGTCGGATCCCCACACCTTTTCTTTGATTACTTTTTATTTCATGTAAACAACCGTTACCGACATACGGCAGACTACTAAGAACTTTTTTTAATACACGCTTTTGCTCTTTGTCGCTGAAGGATAAGTAAAATAAACTTTTTATCTTTTTTTGTTTAATTAAATTACTTTTTTTAAAGAATTTCACAATTTTAGAGTTTTCAAAAAGTCTAATTAAAAAGGGGGAAAAATAATTTGATATCCGACCTCAGAACTCTCTTTCAAAGGGGCAAACTTATATTTGATATTCCCCACAATAATTGTTATATTCATCACAATTATCAAATTCCATCTGGATTATTATTGTATTAATAAAGGCTGTGCCTGTAATCATTGCAAAAACTCTCTTGGATAATGATCAACTACATGTGTTAATTTTTTAGTACTTTACTTTTTTGTATTCATAAGAGGGTCTTGATGTGGCGAGAAATAACAGATTCATTTTTTTTTCGCAAAGCCTTCAATGTATGCGCATGCTTCACTGATGATGATATGCATATATAAATCACCATTAGAAGTAATTTCATTTGGCTTTATTAACGCAGATTAAACATGGAAATACACTTTGTTGGTGAGAAACGTTACTATATCACTTCACTGAAAATGCAAATTCCATATTGATTGCAGCATATACCCATCGTATAAAGTAACCACTAGTATACGAGTATAGTTTATACACGAATACAAGGTAAATTGATCTATCATCGTACAACTGAAATAACCTTTATCACACCAATATCTTTTGCTGTCTTTTCATATTCACCTTTGAAGTTTCTCTTCAAATATGATACGTATTTTTTATGCATAACATAAACAGCATCCGAAACATATGATGAATTTAAGTTGCTAGAACATTATTCTTATAATTATTTCTCAAATTAAATAAGTAAATGACGAATGAAAAAAATTGTAATTAAAAAAAATAAATTTCATAACAACATTAATAATATGATTATTTTAACAATATCTCTTTTTGCGTTTCATAAAAATACAACAGAAACAACAAACAAACATGCAAAAGCAGTACGTGTGTGCGTTTGATTAAAGTACTACAGTTTTCGTTATAGTTAGTTCAAAAGTGTCAAATCTCTGCAGCAATCACTTAAGTAAATCGAGAGGCGTTTTTTAAACGACTTCACACGAACATATCTTTAGAGCAACTTCACTCGGACCTATTATAAGAACGACTTCACTCTGACCTATTTTTAGAACGACTTCACTCAGACCTATCTTTAGAACGACTTCACTTGAACATATTTTAAGATCGACTTCACTCGAACCTATTTTAGAACGAATTTACTCGGACATATTTTAAGGGGGAATTAACCCGGAAATATTGTTGGAACGACTTCACTCGGACTTATTTTTAGATCGACTTCACTTGAACCTATTTTGAGATCGACTTCACTCGGACCTATTTTAGGACGACTTCACTCGGACCGATTTTAGAACGAATTCACTCAGACATATTTTTAGAACGATTTCAATCGGACATAGTTTAATATCGGCTTCACTCGCACCTATTTCAAGAACGACTTCACTCGGACTTATTTTGGTGTATTTTCCGTCTGTTTTGGATGAAAACTGAAAAGTATAAAAGAGAATCTTTCACAATTGACAATCGCCTCCCATCAGTTTAATAAGTACATTGATTATTTATGGACAGTCAGTCCTGTTAAAAGAAGATAAAGTTCTTAATGAAAATAGGAAATAGGTGAGAATAACCTAGTTTTTATTTGTGACTATCCCTTTAAATTGTACTGCAATATATTATATGGCATGGTTAACTTCAGATACGTGTAGAAGTTCCGTCTGTTTTGGATTAAAACTGAAAAGTATAAAAGAGAATCTTTCACAATTGACAATCGCCTCCCATCAGTTTAATAAGTACATTGATTATTTATGGACAGTCAGTCCTGTTAAAAGAAGATAAAGTTCTTAATGAAAATAGGAAATAGGTGAGAATAACCTAGTTTTTATTTGTGACTATCCCTTTAAATTGTACTGCAATAAATTATATGGCATGGTTAACTTCAGATACGTGTAGAAGTTATAGAAAAAGCATCGACACACGAGGTTATCTGATTTGCACGAGGTGGCGTAGCCCCCGAAATTAAATCAGATTACCTTGTGTTTAGATGTTCTTTTTCTTTTGTCTCAGAGGTAAAAATAATAACAAGCTCCCTCTTGTCACAATATGAAACCCCAGATAAAAGTAACCAATTAACAAGCATCTGAATATGATATTTCTATCGCCATCCCTTTCTCTGCCGTCAATATAAGTAAAATAAAGATATACAGAATCCCTAAATTGAAAATGTCGCAGGCTTGGTTTGATTGAGCCTGTTCATGGACGGTACTGGAAAGTGCAAGTTACCGCCCACGCCCCCCTAGCACCAAACAAAATGAAACAATCAAAGGGCATGAGCAGGAGTGCGGGTACCTGATACCTGCACTCCAGTTAATGCACTCTGCACGTACATGTTGTATACAATTTAACACTGACACTTTTTCAGCAGAAAATGTCCCCAAACTATGATACAATGGGCCTGTAAAGATAAAAGATAACATTCAGCATTAAGTTTATTCGAATTTCGAAATGGGTAATCCCTCGATAGCAATAAAATAAAAAAACAAAAACGTAACAAACACACCCGCACACTTAAAATAAAATAAATAAAAAAACTTATGATAAATAAATGAATGAAAAAAAAGTGAAAATAGCAGGCTCAGTTTTACTCTGTTTAATATGCAAGATAATGAAATATGAAATGTCTGCTTCACACCGTGGCACTCTCAAAATTCTGGAAGCAAAGTGATCCCTCGGAAGCATCAATCACAACAAAATAACATAAGAATTGCAGACTCGGTTTGATTGAGTCTGTACATGAGGGATAATGAATAAGTGCAACATCCCTCACGCCCCCTAGCACCGGCTTGAGCGGTACTCAATTCTCAACACTTTATAGTGTTGGCATCAATGATCCCGAAGGACCAGAAAATATAACAACACTGAAGTGAAGTACGGGGCAACTTTTTACGGCTGCCACACGGCACTTGACACCTGCTGTTGTGAAGTACAAAATTCTGGAAGCAAAGTGATCCCTCGGAAGCATCAATCACAACAAAATAACATAAGAATTCACTTTTCAAGTTCACTTTTCTGATTTGGATGTTGATCTCCCTTTTTATCAGCTATTAGGGAAAATCAGCTGATCTCTCCTATGTGATCAAGAACAGACAAAACAAAACAAAAACAAAACAAACTTGCACTTTCATGTCTGAATTTTAGAATAACATTTCAATGGTGAGTTATTAAAGGCACAATATGCCTTGGAATCGAGACTATTTTCCTTCTTTAAAAATAACTAACGTGTTGTGTTTTACAGTACTGAATGTCAGTAGCAAAAAACGAACAAAGTAGTATTTTGACTTCCATACTAAATATCACTGTACCTCAACGTATTGCCAAAGGGAAACATTGAGGTAATCGGTCAGTAAACTATTACGAGACACTGAAAAATAAAAAAAGCTTTTTAGAAACACATGTAAAACCATTTATTTTATGCTTTTGAATGGATTACATATTTATCCGTCACGGTGAAAATTATATTTGATAATTTAACATTGAAAACTTTTCAATGGCTAAACTACTTTTTCAAAGATTTTCCCAATGTGGTACCTCAAATTTATTTTTGCTGACAATTTTGACATTGTCAGTCCTGTTCAGAGAAAAGCAAATCTGGAATTGATAAATAACTTTAATTTCAAAAGTAATAGAAAGAAATAAAAACTTACTTCAATTCATTCAAAATACCAATCACCATATATCGCCTTTAATTGTTTTATTTCATTTTTACATTATGAAAAATACACTTCCTTCCATATGCAGAACTGCTCTTGATGACATTTGGGCATATTTATGTATCCTACGAGAGCAATATGAAAAATTGAAAAGCAATGACAGTGATCAGCCCGAAGAATGAGTAAACAACCCAGCGTTCGTAAGACATCCTTTCATCAATTCCATGTTTTCCTTATTCGTAGCAGCCTTTTGAATGTTTACACATCTGTCAACGATTATTTATTGTCTGTGACAATCCTCAAGTTTCTTTTCTTATAAAATGATGTATGATAAACAAATCCAAATGATATCCATGTGATATTCCCGTAAAATACACAACTTTAATAAATGGCGGCCGCTTATATTACACATAGCCTGGTCTAATATAAATTCGCTGTAAATAACGAAAATAAGTTCGGATGGCGTGATTTTTTCTTTTACTAGAATTGTTTGTTTTTATTTTCAAAACAAAGGATCATTCATGTTTTTGGAATGAAATAAATAATATCATTGCCATTTAACGTTGATTTTCGAACTTATTTTTCAGCCCAAGACTTCTTGTACGTCGACAAAGGTGACGCTACCAGTAGGGAAACAAATTTTAAAATTAAAGTTTTTAACTTGTTTTTAAACATAAAATAAAATTGAAATGTGTGTGTTTGTTGAGTAAGATGTGATTTTATTTCATCTTGTGATCTTTAAAAACGGTATTCTCCCTCGTTGCTACGCCACTCGTGAAAAGTTCACTCGACGAAATAAAATTTTATTTTACACATAAACATACAAAAATCCTCTATTTTATTGGACATTATTGGTCTTTAAAGCTGCACGCCTCCAGATTGTAATGTATGGCATCTTTTTGTTTGTCTACGACATTTCGCAGTGTTTATAAAGTATCAAGGGGAAGTTTATTCCTGTACAAATGTTTGAATTGAAAATAGTTGATTTATAGAAATAAAAGTAAGATCGTTAAAATTCGTATTTCTGTCTATTACTAAATGTTATATATGGACACTAATACTAAGTCTTGTTTGAATAAGCATGCCAGGTGCTTTAGGTTAATCATTAAAACCTGAGATTATATTGGCAATTCTATTTGTTTTCATCTCTTCAGTTTAGTGTCCTATAAAATTTTATATAAAACTATAAAATCAATCGAAATAGATACTTGCTATTTGCAAAATGAATAAGTTGGTAATTAAGTCAAAAATGTTTCAGATATATTGAGACTTCAACGATTCAAATACTTTATTTGGTAAACATAATGTTTCTTGTATATCAATACTTAAAAATATGGTAATTAGAATTAAGTTCTTCAGCTTTTTAGATATTTAATTTCTCATTAATATGCGCACGCCCAGTCAAATAATTAAAAACATCATCAAAGAACTTTGCACCCTTTCATAGATACATACTTTTACATTGAGATTATTAATATACTTGTCCGATGACTTAATGTTGTTGAATTCAAACCCCTTTACCCTGTGGTTTCAAATCCTACAAGTTACTTTGGATTCGTTCATGTTAGAAAAAAGAAAAGAAAAAATAGGGGGGTCGGAGAGGGGGTAGGGAGATTCAAAATATTCTATCTGATAAACATAATATTTTTTTGTATGCAAACACATACAAAGTATGAAAATTACAATGTAGCTTAAATAAATCAAAACACCATCAAAGAACTTTGCTCCCTTTCAGAGATACATAATTTTAAAGGTTGAAAGTCACCGTATGACCTATACTGTATTAGTGCGATGTAAAATTAGAGGGGGAAAAGATTGTCAATATTGACTTTAATAACACTGTTAGTTCATAGGATACGCCTGATATATAAATTATCAATGCTGCTTTCGTTAGAACGATTGTTTTCATTGTTTTTATGGATGTTTGTACAATTATATGCATGGAACTTAATTTAAATTCTTACATAGATCAAGTGAAGCACTTAAAATGCAAACATCTGCAAAGGATATCTCACAAGTAAATTGAATATCGAATTTCGTACGATTTTTAGCCCAATTTGTGCGAATAGTGTTGCAAAGCTTTACATTTTGTGATCATTTATTTACTATGAATATATTTTCTGCTAAAAACTGGGCGAGGAAATGATCTGTCATCCGAATTAACCTTAATTAAGTCCCTTTAAGACAGTATTTCTAATGATACGTATTTGTGGTAGATATATCACCATATTTGTCAAATAACAATTTTGTTAACCAGTATTTTTAAAAAGTATGTTAGCCCCACTATAAACAAAAGTTCAGTAGCTGAGCAATGAAAGCCAAAGGAAAACACTAAAACATAATAAAACTTAATAAAGATATAAAACAATAAAGTTAAAATCTGCATTTTTAAGAGTAGTACATGTACTTATCTTATTTAAGGTCAAGGGGAGGAGTTATAAAATAGCATGTCAACATGTTAAAACGTATGTTGAGTTTTTTCCCGATTTACAGTGATAAAACAAACTTACATAAAAAATCGAATATGAACTAGAATGCGCGAACGTAAAACATTTGGCATGCATGTATGGTCAAATTACGTGTAGCCATAATTCTTGTGAAACAGATGATAATTACATTTTGTCTAGACTGACCTCTATTTCAGTGAAAAGTGAAATTATATTTAATAATTTCATGGTGAAATTATAAAATGTAATTTTCAGAGAAGCCGAACTTCATTAGAGGATAAAAAGTATATGATTTTAATAAGTGGAAATATGTGCCGTCGTGAAAAAATGTGCTTTATTACGAGAAGCACATGAATATCTGCACACATAAACATGTGTTTATTTTGTAATATTTCACTCGTGAACACCAGCTATTTCTTACATTTTCACTCATGTCTACGTAAATCATGAACTATTACATCTGGTGTTCACTCTGTGAAATATATATCGATTTTACATGCAAAACAAACAAATATCCTCTATGTTTAAACTGAAGGTGTGCAGAATATCATGCGGGTATTTACTGGATAAATGAATGAATAAAACATCACCTAAATAGGATCAATTTATACCTTAGACATTTAGCTTTCAAATGGTATTGAACAGTGCAGAATGTAAAGCGTATTTTATTATACAAATTAGAATTACTAATAGAGACAGAGATACACGTTCTGCAAAACTATATAATGGAAACAATTAACAAAGCGAGCTCTTCACATCTAAATAAGCAAAGTCGATCATTAATTCCATTAACAATTCATCTATACATTACTCTAATACCATTTTTAAGATTGCATACCACATCATTATACTTTATTTACTGCAAAAATCATTTTAGAAATTTCCCATGGGAACATCATAATGGATCTTCTAAAAATTGATCTGAGTTTAGACTATTGCCTAGGTTTTCCCTTTCCTTAAGGGAGGGGAATATCCAACCGGCATTTCATTATATAGTGTCAGTGCTTGTGAATACCTTCCCCACACGCACACACACAAATTTATTATTTGTTCAACGGCAATCAATTTTAATTCACAAGAATACTTTATATTAGACTTTGATAAAGCCAATGTACTAACATCCAACAATACATTTAAAATAGTTTGTGAAGAATATTCATATTTATTAATTGAAAAGCAAACAGTTAAAATAAAACAGATCGCAATTAGATTAGATCTCCAAATGTGTGTCTGGTCAGTATTTAGAGTTTACAATTGAATAAAGTTTAGCTACTTTAATAATGTCTACATATATTCTAATTTCTATAAAATTTACACTATAACTTATTGGTTTGCGTTAATATTACTTGTATCATAGTTTGGAGACCTTTCTGTTGAAAATGTGTCAGGGTTAAATCGTATACATATACATGCACAGTGCGTTAACTGGAGTGCGGGTATTAGTTACCCGCACTCCAGAGCATGCCCATTGATTGGCTCATTTTTGCTGGGGTTTACATATTGTGACGACAGAGAAAGGGAAAGCGACAGAAATGTCATATTCATATGTTCGTTAATTGGTTCATTTTTGCCGGGGTTTCGTATTGTGACAACAGGGAGCGTGCTTTTATGTTTGACTATGATACAAAAGAGAAAGATCACCAAAACACTCGGCAATCTGATTAATACTCGGGGGCTACGCCCCCTCGTACAAATCAGATAGCCTCGTGTTACGGTGCTCTTTCTATTACTAGGAAACTAGTCTCTACTAAGAGTGAAAAATAAATGTAAAGAACTGATCAATGGAATAAATTGCATTTGAACAATTGTGAGTTTGTTGTCATTCACCGTAAACTACCATAAGCCAGGAAACAAATTGCTGAAATAAGCAAATAATTGATCGATGGCATGCAGAACACAAGAACAATATATGGATATGTCCTTTTTTCTACTTTCGTAATTATTTTAAGAACATGATTTCTGCTTTGAAACTGGCTATTCATTGTTCAATTCCAGGATACGCTTGTACCGTTCGAATTTGATTGGTTGAAATAATAACAAATAAAAAATGTGATAACATGTAGTAAGTTACAGCTTTAAAAGTTTAATATGTATAATAAGTTCTTATTTTATGTAAATTAAGGTTTCCAAGTGGCAGAGATCTGATAGACGTGTAGCATGGTTTTTATCAGAAATGTAGAATATCAATCATTGATGAAGCAGTTGACGGTTACTCTCATTCCAAAAAAATGTCACCCCTGGTGGAAATGAGAAAGTGTTTGTGTGCAGGAAAGGCAATGTTTGTTTTGTGAACTTCAAAAGTGAAAAATGTGATTAAATGAGTAGATTAAACGTCAAGAATTGTTAATTGTCAAATCTTAAAATATGAACATGACCAGTTTATATCTTCAAAAACAATCAGAAGCTAATAAGCTGAAACCTTTCACCAAGTTTGTCATAAATAGTGCCTTAAAGAATTGGCATAATGTAAAAAATACGTGGCGGTGTCGTAAATATTCAAGACTCTGTAACCATTTTCTCTAGTTTGCTACCAATTTTCTTACTTGAACCAAGTGTGCAACCACATCACGTCCTGTCCCGGGTCCTTGATTGAATGAAGTCATGTTATACACTTGTGTAGTAAAACTATTGCTATATACCTTTGTATTCTTATTTTCTTCAGGCAAAGAAATGAATTCTTACACGATTTTAAATATATAGTTTCATTTTTTTTGTATTACCATAGTGTCTTTCAAATAGAATTCTATTTGAAAGACCCTGATTATCATAATACTTTATCATTATCATTCATATGCTTTGTAATTGAGACCAACCAGGCTTTATGATATTAAATTACTGTGCATTGTAACCTTGCATTTTATCTACAAAAGTAAACTAAAATAGATATCTATTTGCTTAATATAAACATAATTTATCAGCTAAACAGGGACACTAAGAAAAGGATCAGATTGGCTACCGCTTTGAGGATTCTGGGTATGCTTTGAAGAAGTACCTATTAACTCCCCTTTTAAATCTAACAAATCAAATGGAGACAGATTACAATAAGCCTCATTCAAGTGGTCGGATGGTTGTAGATATTTTTAGTAAAGATTCAGGTTTGTTAAATTTTAATATGAAAAAAAGAAACAACCAGGGACTGGAAAGTAAGTTATAGACATCAAGAGCTTGGGACGTAATTTATGGACACTTCGAGCAGACCTGTTCACTTAAACAAATATATTGATATACACTTTCGGTCCTTCTAAAAACGCGGGTGGTGTTAGAATACTTCTTAGAATAACAAGCATACACTATTTTATATGTATGGTGCTATTACATATTTCATCATATTTTGAAGACATTCTCACTGAAAATGTGTGAAAGTCAAATCGTAAACACACACATGCACAGTGCGTTGACTGGAACGCAGGATAATGAAGAAAAGTCATATTCAGATGCTCGCACTTTTGTTTCTTTTTTTCTGGCGTTTCATATTGTGACGACAGGGAAAGCGTTTTTAATTTTGCTTATGATACAAAAGAAAAAGAACACCAAAACACTCTGCAATTTAATCTATTTCTTATTTATTACTTATTTCATTCAAAGGATATTTCTTGAAAAAACTTAAAGCTGTCTGCCCATTCCCGTTTCTTGCATTTGATTGTAATTAAATTGAGAATATATGTTTGATTGAAGTAAAATAAACTACAGTCATTTGTTTATTCGTGATACACTAACAAAACTAATTAAGCACTAAACTTTCATTAATCAAACAGAGTTCTATTATATCCAAATAATTCAAAATCATACTCATATATAGCAATTATGTCATTCAACAAGTCCTTTGGTATTTTCCTATATGCATCTAGCATCATCGTCCGTTTTTGTTTTTTTATATTTACTCTCAATATATTTTGATTTTCTATAGTTTTTAAGACAAGATTTGTAAATATTTCAGTTGTGCTATTGAGGAATGCAGTCTTGAGCAAATCATTCTTCGGGAAAGCTGATCGTCTGTCTATGTAGCCGTTATATTGAAAAGCTAACCACAGTCTCTTAGCAACATCGATTTTCTCAAAACATCCTTGTCGAATGGCATTTTCTAAATCAAAATTATATTTTGTTAAAGTTGTAACTTCCTCATGAACCATATCTAGTTTCGTTGTATTTTCCTTTAGAGATTGTAAATTAAACTTAGTCAATATGTAGTCGGCATCTAATCCAAACGATTCTTGTTTACCGATGACGTCATATTGCACGTGACAAGGGCTACACACCTTGTGCAATCTTTGCCAATGCTCATTTAATCCGTTTGTATACGTCGTTTTGATGAATGTGAGAAACTCCTGAAAAGTTACATTATTTGCACAATATCTTTCATAATCTGTGGCATTTGGTCGGATCTTTCTCACAACATGCAAAGCGTCCGAGCGCCAAAAGTCGGGAAGAAGAAACTTGTCAATATATGCTGACCATAATCTTGTGAACGGATCACGAACAAACATAAATGACTTTCCTTTTGTCATCAACATCCGGGCGATTGGGTTTTGTACATTCCACTGTTGAATGTTTTTCATGGGACCGTAATGAACATAATTTCTGTCTATGTCTGAGGGCTTTTGTACATTCTGATTTGTCCGGTAATCTTTTCCTAGAAAACGAAAAATACGTTTCCAGAATGTACAACCAACCTTTGGGACTATACAATAATGTATATCCTCTTTTCCGTATGTCAAAACTGTGCCACTCTGACGAATGTTCTGCCAGTATTCATCTTGCATGTAATGTGAACATCTCTGACGTATTAATTGTAATCGTTCTTTCATTATTGTATCCTGTTTTTGAAATTCTGGACTTCTAATTATATTACCAGAAGCATTTTCTATTTGTGTTGCTAATGATATGTCTTCTTGCAACATTAATTGTGTTTTTGTTGTCAAATTTTGCAATGCACCATCTGTTTCTTTTAAAACACGTACATTTGTATCCTGAAATAAATAAATGATTAAATAAATAAATAAATAAATAAATAAATAAAACTGTAGCTTGTAATATTTTCAATAGAAATTAAACAAAGAAGCACTGGCCTGAAAAAGCTGGACATTTTCCGGTCGAGGTCGGCTATTTTCGGTTCGGAAATTTACGGAAATTTAAAGGCACATTATGCCTCAGAAATGCACATTTTTGTTAATTCTAAGAAATATCAAATATGTCTTTGGTAAAAATTAAACAATGTATTTAGACCACATTGAAGGAAATAATGTGCCATAAAAAAACAATATGTAAACAAAGTAGTATTTTTACTTCCATACAAAATACTTATTCCTTATAACCATACAAATTACAAAGAAAAACAACAACAACAACAACAACAACAAAAAAATCAAACGCAAAAGTTGTGCTTAATTGAGTTAATGTTTGGACATTGTAAAATGATACCAATCATGAACGTTTTTGAGAAATAAAAATGATAGCATTTCTGAGCCATAATAGGGCTTTAATAATATTCGGAATAGAAATAGTGATTCTTGATACATATAACTTCAAAAAACATTTATTTTTTAATTTCAAAATACATATATACAATGTTCTAGAGGGATTATAAATATTATATTTTATTACTCTTTATTGACTTATGTCCAGAGTGTAAGTCATTTGTCATCACCTGCATCATTAGATATACAAGTGTGAACATTTAATTAAAGATTTTCTTCTGACGTTTCATGCAATTATAAATAATGTATTTGTCACGTCGAGACAGAACGTGGGTGAAGTAGAAATTATTTACTGTTCATTCAATGTATGAATGTATAAAAAATAAATGCTAAGTGAGACTCTTAAACGTCAAAACATACAGGTTATTACTCCTGATGGAAACCCTCCACAATTAGTTATGTGTTTTTGCTGTACCAACTGACATAGAAAAAAAATTCTTTGTGAAACGCTACTACTTTAAAACATGAATTTGAATGTTTTTTCATACTCCTGATGTTGAACTTTGAAAACTTTGAATGAACTCTACCCCAACACACATATATTTACGTGCTTATTTGTAAGTGTTTTTATTGTTGATATTTTCATTACTTCGCTGATGTTGTTCTATTTTTCAAGTGATGAAAGCTCTTGGTAAAATGCGTGTTACATAATGCAAACCTCTATGATATTATAACGGTATTTCATATCTCATATATATGGGCACAGATAGATTTATTTAATTTAAAAATATTCGTTTTAAACGAACTCAAACAAGGTCAAAAAGCCTAAATACATAAAATTTGAATTTGCTACATGGAGCAAGTGGAACATTAAAAACAGAAAGATATACAAAGATATTTTTGAAATACACTTATAATAAATTGAAAATGAAATATTATTGTGCTACTTTAGCCTGAATTGAGTGAGAGGCGTTGCATCGCTGTTCAATTTTGAATCATATATTTACAATTAGAATGATTATTCTGAAAACAAGGAGTAAGCGAATGATATGAAATTTTAACACAAGTTATTGGTGTACACCTTCATCAAATGAAACATTTATTTCGAAAAAAAGAGTACCAGTCACGTCATGTCAAAAACGAAAGAAAAAAAGCACATTGGGGTCTTTTTAAGTGTGAGAAATATACAGTAGGAGATGAAAATGCTTTTATTATAGTGCTTGTATTCATCTTATACAAATGTAAGACAAACAAGACAAACACACACAAAAAACCCAACAATTTTATATTAAATCTTTCGACTCCATGAACATTTAATTCACTGTTTATGGAAATTATAATATGTATAAACTTACTTAATTAATTTGGTATATATGCAAAAACCAACATAGGAACGGGTTTTCAAGAAATCAAAAGAGATATCAAATTGTTGCACCTGTCTTAATTTATTAATATACAAAATGTACGAGTTATACATTTCTACATACGACATTACGTTAATAGTAAGTTCCTCAAGAGAATTGTTGCAATCTTTGCAAGTTGCTTTCATTTGTAATGTCATTAAATTAAAATATTTAATCAAATCGAACAAATATCAGTCGTCTTATACCTCATAAGAAAGTTTCCACAAAGAGCATATTTTACGTAAGTTATTATTGTAGTCAGTTTTAATAAAGCATACATTTTGCAGACTGCAATAGATATGTTTATTTGTTTACCTTTACAACTAAAACAGCGATCCTGTTAATAATTTATGATAATTAATGATAAGATAGGAACAATGTTTACATATATTAGTCACACATCTATAAGTTACTTTCAATGGATTCAAAAGCATGAATTCATATTACACAATTTACATAATTTATTTTTCAAAATAAAAATGACCTTTTCAGAACAGAATAGTTTATTGAATTTAGCATAACAACACATAATTAATATTATAATATGACCAATCGGAATCTGGATGTTTTTTTCACAGTCTCTCTGTTTAAAACTAGCATAAGTCAAGATGTAGAATATTAAAAAATCTCAGTTTATATCAACAGAAGTGTCAAAAACCTCCATCTAGTTACCTTTTTCTCTTTTCTATAATAAGAATAAGGTAATGCAGTCAGCTAAATATTTAAATTTGATGACGCAATTAAGAACTTGAAAGTTCATTTGTGATTTTAAAAGATAGACTATGCTCAAATGTGATATTAGAAAATATTGATAATTGCTACACAGGTACATGTACACAGGCTATTTGTAAATATAAAATAAAAATGTTTTGACGTCACACCAAGCAGATGTGTTATGTTAAAAGCTCTATGCACTACACGTGAGCACAATATGAGGATAAAGTGTCATTAAAAAACTGGCAACTGGCAGTTATTTTTTTTAGAAAAGACCAGTTTTGTTTGACCCGTAATGGAACACAACCTCCCATACATAGTTCATTCATTCTTTTATTCAGTAGGAATTTTATATATTTCAATAAATTTCCATGATTCAAAATATTTACTCTAGGATAAGTGTAGAATATTTCTAATTACAGACATCAAAGAGAAATATAAATAGCTTACAATTTCGGCACTGATTAACGATTGCTGGGACAGATCGTCTGGGATTAAAGAAGAATCTGCAAACATAAAAAAATGAAAATTTAATATATAATATCGAAACCTGTGATTGATACAATATTCAACAACAGCAACAACAATAACAGCAGCAACAACATCAATTACAACAACCCATAGACTTTAGCTGTTTAATGAATCCAACATTAAAGTATGAGAAAAAAACCAACATAATTGATTTATAAACTACAAAGACATTTAAGCTAAAGGTTGTTAAGATTCAAAAATAATGAAAAAGGTAAAATAAAAGACAACGATTAAGCGTAATAAGGAATATTTTAGAATCTTATTGTAAATTTTCTAGGCCATTTTATTTTTTATAAATCTAAACAGCAATTTAATTGTATGATTTGTTGTCTATTTATTATAGTTCCATGCGAAAGCTATACATATCGTCGCGTCAATTCCAAAATGTTTTTTTTTAAAAAAAAATGAAGATATTTATACCATTGGAAAGCTGTTGAAGAGACCTTCATAAACGAATGACTTAGAACATTATATCTCTAATTTTAAGAAAGGTAATACCAATTCAATTATGTTCTATCTCAGAAAGTGGCCAACACTTTGATTCCAATATGTTCTATCTTCTGGACCAATGGGATGTACAAGATCTTACCACGTGACGCTTTATTTACACTTTCAATGTACACATTTTCAATTTGTTTAACACAGGAAAAAATTACAAAATATGTAAGTATATTGCTTATATTCATAGATAGGTTTTCATAGATTTTGCATAATATTTGTATTAGAAACAATCATAATTGACCAGCCTAATAGATTAAAAATACTAATTGAATAATAGGTCTTTGAAGTGAAAGTCATAGTAGACTTTACCAGATGTACGGATAACATTTTTGGATAAAGTAAATATACAGGCTATGTAAATCATTTCATCTTTTGTTTCTAAAGTGATAAAGTGATAAGAAATGTGACATTATGTTAAATTATTCTTACTAATTTAAATTACTCTTTTCTGCCTGACGAGGTCCTTATTCGAATTTTGAGCAACCTTGATATCCAGTTCTTGTTGAAGTCAGTTTGCAGAGTTTCTAAGAGATAAAGCTTCATAATAAACAGGTATTCAGTGCTTTAAAGAGATTTCAAATTTGAGCATCCTTTGACACTATCAGAGAATGATTTTCTTAATATCTTAAAACATTCAAGACAGTTTCAGACAATGATGTTACCTTACACAACCTTTAGGTGTGAGGTGCCTAAAATAGACATACTTTTCTGTAGGCATTTTAGTGGATCGAATTTATTTTGGCTGAATTATAACAGATGTCCTATATCAACAATATGTTTCCTTAGAGATTTTCCAAAACTTGAAATACTTGACCTCTCTGAATGCAGTAATCTAGTAGATGATGACTTCAAAGCCATTAAAAGCTGCAGGCATCTTAGCCAACTGAATGTTGCATTTACACAAATTACACCGTCCATGTTAATTGAATTATTTGGATGTTACTGGTGTGAAATTAGGCCTTCAGGATTGTGAAGAAATCTTATCTGAACAATACAACACATTGTTTTATTTCCAGATATCCCTAGATGACACAGTTGACTTATCTGAATTCAAAGACTTGAATTGAAGAGAGATACATGGATTGTTCGATCAGAGTTATAAGTCATGTAAAGAATAAGTCTTTTTGATGCAATAAACATTGTGACTGTAGACAGTAATGATACTAATTGTGTTATTGAAAATGTAGAAACTGAAAAGTGTCTAAATGCAACTAATAGTGATAATGAGCCGTGCGAAGGAGACCAAAGTTTACATGTGTTTCACACTGACGATAATGACATTTCAGAAATTTTACAAGAATTATATGATGTGGTTCCCGATGAAATTGTATAACATGATGAACCTAATGAAAACCTTATAATTGAAGAAAATGGTAAAACATACTTAAATCTCGACTTAGTCGAACAAGGTAGTCGTTCTATAGATAGTACGGATGTTAACAATAATACTCAACAGGAATCCGAGTCACCAGTATTACAGATAAATGATTGTCATACTGCTATGCCAAAGTCTCCTGGGGAAAACAACAGTGATAGCCAGCAAAATCAAAGTTTAAGTAACCAAGATAATAATGATACTATGATCGAACATGAAGGAACGTCATCTGTAGACTACAAACTGAAAAACCCAGAGATAGAAAACGAGTGAAAGATGAGAGTAAATGGCAAAAGCATATTAGAAAGAGAAAGTACTAATCTGGTGAAGAGCATATTAATTCTTCAGGTAAAATATGTAGGAAGCGTGAAGTGCTAACAAAGAAAGATTGCATGGGAAATTGTAGATTTAAATGCAGCCATTATTTTTTGAATACTGATAGGAAATTTTTGATTAATTCTGGAAATCAGATAAAAACGTTTTTATTCTACTACTACAGATAGATCACAAAAGGTTTCAAAAAGGTTATCAAATGCTTTGCGAAAGAATTTTACATATAAATATTATCTATTTACAACAAATGATCAAATTAAAACAAGAGTGTGCAAAGAGTTTTATCTTACAACACTTGATATCAGTCAACGAAGAATACAATGGCACTACAACAATATAATGAGCCCAAAATAGAAAAAACAAAGACAAAATAAGATTTTAGAGGAAAGTTTGAATTTCATAAGGCAACATATAAAATCATTTCCACGGATACCTTCCAATTATTGTAGACAAAAGACGCGAAGAAAATACCTTGAGTCTGGTCTTTCAATCGCAAGAATTTTTGAACTTTATTCTGAAAAGTGTCAGAAGAAGGGAATTGTTGCTCAGAAAAAGCATACATACAGTAAGGTGCTCAATCAGGAATTTAACATTGGTTTTTATATTCCAAAAACCGACAGATGTGATTTATGTGAACTACATAAAAACGTCTTAAATGACAGTCTAAAGTCGGAAACTCTTCAAAAACTTAAAAAATCATCTAGCTGACAAAAATGACACACAGTTAGAACATGATCATGATCGAGAAATATCGCTGAATAAATACCAGGCTACAGTTTGTTTTGAACTTCAAAACGTTATCCAGTGCCCGAGAGCAAATGTTTCTAACTTTTTTTTATAAACGAAAGCTGAATGTATATAACTGGTTATTGTTCAGAAAACAAAGGTGCTTATAATACTTTATGGAACGAGACACCTGCAGGTAGAGGTGCAAATGAGATATCATCTGCCTTGTTGTGCATCTTGTCAGCCATTAAACATGATTTACCAAGTATTTCTAAGTTTATTTTGTGGTCAGACTCATGTACACCTCAGAACAGAAATTCTTTAATGACATACGCTCTTAAAACCTTTATAAAAGATAATCCTTGCATAACTGAGATAACGCAGAAGTTTTCCACTGCTGGTCACTCTTCTATCCAAGAGGTTGATAATATCCACAGTCATATTGAAAAGCGGTTGCTAACATGTGAAGTGTATAGCCCTATTAGTTTAGTTCGAAATTTAAAAACTGTACGTTGGAAAAAATCAATGAGAATCATCCAATTGCAAAAACATTACTTTTTTGATTTTCAGAAATCAAGCTCACAATTTAAGTTCAATGAAATTCCATATACTAAGGTTAAGTGTCTAAAATATATCAGAGACCAAGATTTTTTGTTGAATATAAAAAGTCATTTCAAGAATGTACCTATAAGAAGGTTAACATAGGTAGAGTTATAACTAGAAATGGCCCAGCACAAGTGTTAAAAAGACCGTGCTTACTTCGTAAAGAACCTACTATTTCACCAGATAAAGTGAAAAATATAAAAAGCATGTTACAGTATATTCCTGAAATTGAATGTAAATATCTTAGGACAATTCTTAAAATTGGGAAAAGATCATCCACTACGAATCAACAGAGTGAAACATTAAAAAAGAAGATGAAACGATAAGATAATCAAGGTTCGAAATTCAGCGTTGTGTTTTGTTGTTCACAAAGCAAATATGGATACCACTGATATAATGTGTTCCTTATTAACAATAAGCTCTTATTACTCTTGTTGTATAAGACCAGAAAGGCTCAGAAAAAATATATGAACTGTTCAATTTTTTTCAGATTTGATATAAAATGTATTATTTTGATCAAGAATGTGAAGATACATGTATTTATCAAAATCTAAAATAATGTTATCTGACTGTTTTTCACATTTTTACATAAATTAGTTGTTTTATTCTTTTGTTTGTAAATTTTACTGCATAAGTTTAAGCAGAAATAAATAAAAAAGAACATTGTGTTTCACAAAAGTTTTGTTTCGTTACGTCTAAAATGTTCTATCTTTGTAGGACATTCTGGAATTAATTTGAAATGTTGAATGTTTGAATAAAAGTGTAACTTTATTGTTTTAGCATTCTGATTTCATCATAATATACCCTGATTATTTACATAGAAAAATGCATGCATGCTCACATGTATACACAGATGGCATGTACCAAAAATGAAAGTTTTATGTCGAATAATTGTTGAGATATGATACCTAAAAATTTTCAACTCGGTTTTCTAAAAAAATATTTTTGTCAACTTAGAAAATTATGGAAATGAGATGACGATATGCTACAAAAAAAAAGCTAAAAGTAAACATGTAGATCATCGACTTCATATTGCTAATTTTATTGAAATAGTTTGGCTTATCTAGAGGCATGCAGCCATTATTTCTCATCAAATGTTGATAAAATTATGACTTGTTTTCACTTTACCATGGAAAGTTCAACAAAAAAGAAAGGATGGTGCGTCTTAGCCAAAAACAAGCAATTAAGCCATCAGAATAAAATACACAACACATCATTGGATCATTGTTAAAAAAATTCAAATTATGAAAGAAATTTATTCAAAACACGCTTTGTGGAAATTGTATTCAGATTGCATCTTTTCAATCATTTATTTCAAGTTTATTTCAATCATAAGATCTTCTTTTTTATACTTAAATTCTAATGAAAGAAAGTCTGAAATTGTTCTTGTTCTATTTTAATAATGCTTATTATCTTGTATATAACAAGTGTATTCGTATTTACAACTTATGTCAGATAAATTATTTTATCGTTCCTCTCAGGAAAATAATTCTGTAATACTTAAAGTCTTCCTTTTTTGTCATTTTTGCTTGTTTGAATTGTGTATCTGCAAACATGCATGCATGTAATTGTAAATAAAATAAGATATATAATAAAACTGTTAATTTACTGTTACCTTTTTCTTGCTTTTGAGCGATTTCCTTAATTAGCGCGTTTTATATGCTAAAACCCACTTTTTGAAATACGAAAAATAAGCAGGACCAAGTTCGTCTGAACATTAAGGGGTCTCAAATAAGGGTTCAAAGCCTTAAAACATTAAATTTGATATTCTTTCATAATTCATTCTAGACAAAACGCCAAATATTCAAGTGATAATAAAACATATTCTCAGAATTAAAATATCAATCGATTTTGTTTTCTTAATGACATTTTTTATGTTGATATGTTGAGTTATTATGCACAATAATTGAATGTTCTGGAAAAACGAAGTTAACAAATGATATGAAATTTTGCTTATAAGTTAGTTTATAAAAGACATCTGTTTAAGAACAAGTTTACACCTGTAAAACTATATAAAACTATTTTTATATTGATGACCTTGACCTTAACCAAAATAACCCTTAACTATACCCAAAGGGCGAGGACCTACCTATGCATGTCCGTATTAGATATGAAGGACATCGACTTATGAGCAAAAATGTTTAACTTTATTTCAAATTTACTTCAGTGACTTTGACCTTAACTTGCCGGAAAAGTTCACGATACAAGACCGTTTTTTCCAAGTGATAAAAAAAGGAAATAAATGGAATAAATGTTATTTAAAGTACAGTTATGTAACTTGGTAATATCATGTACTTTGTATCGATAAGTAAGTGTTGAAATTATAAAGCCATTTGTATAGAAAGAACTTAAACATTTTCTAAATGCTGAAAAGTGATCTATTTTACATTTTCTTACTCTTTTAATTTTTTTTCTGTTATAATATTATATGATCATACAAAGTTTAGATTATATTGTATTATAAAGGTTTTTTTCTGCCTATATGTCAATATGTAACTGCAGCATATGCCCATTAGGTTTTTATACATGATTTAGTATGTTATTGTTATGATATAAACATTATAAATTTTACTATTATTAATATTGGCATACACACAATATCAGCAAATACATAAACAAATAAAATAAAATGAATAAAATATCAAATATGAAAAAGTGATGTTGCATTTATGATACCAGAGTCATTACATAAAAAGCATGATTATGTCATAAATTATATTGAAAATAAGACAACAGCTTTAACTTTTGTACATTGGACGGGGACAAAAACAATGATATTCATATTCCACCGAATCCATACGAGTATTAAATGTTAAACAAAATCGTTCACTTTGTCTCCCTTTAACGCAAAAAATATCTAAAACGTGAAAGAGCTATTAACATTTTAGTGTTTGCTTTACTATCAATATACTTATCTTTCCCAAATGTGCTTTTAATCAAACAGTACGTGTCGAATTAACTTGAATTATTAATTTCTGAAAACCAAAATAGCATGTCGATGATAATCAAATAAATAAAAAAAAACTAAGTATTGAGCTATAACCTTGGTCAATATCAGATCATATTCAATGGCTCACAAGTCAATAATTGTATAAGAATAGCAAATTGAATAACTAGTCAATATTGTGTAAAACATTAGTTCAGAACAAACGCTGTCGTTTCTAAATAAGACACATCCATTACACGAGGCGGATATTATCTCTCATTTTTAACAGCACATTTATGACAAATACAATGCTATTCAGAACAAATTTTAGCAATGACAAATTAATTATTATTTCGTCTGGTGAAATGACACCCGGATATCAAATCACAAGCTATTAAATGGTGGATAATTTCTGTGGCAGATTTGGTCTGCTATGTTTTGTTATATTACTATGTAACCAGAGAGTTTACCAGAGACTGCAATGATACAGAGTAATTGACACTAAAAACATACAATAATTTCCTTGGAAACGAAGACGGTGATTTGGTTTAAATATACAACATAACATGCAAACAATATTACAAAATACGTTTTGGGATTGGGCAGAAAGCTGTAAAGCTTACACATGTATGAGTGTCCTCTCCAAGCTATACAAATTTACATACACAACGGTTAGTTGAAATTTTCAAAGACATTCACATAATATTCAAGTTTTTTACAATGTAACATATGTAATTGCAAGCATTAAAAAAGAAATTAAAAGAGAGACAAAAAAGGAAAGATTGAAAAATAAAGCAACATGTAAAAAAGACAAAGTAATATTTTAGGAATTTTTGTTTCGTTTTAGAATACAACAAAAAGAAGCAAAGCAATATCTTATTTAATTACTTATATTTGTATATAAGCAGATATAAGCTAAATATTTAAAGAAAACTGATATAAAAGAAAGGGAGGAAAAAATTGATGGACACGGATGGAACAATAACGTGGAACTAAGATGCATAATGTGGTAACTATCCAGTATGTTTAGAAATCTCTAATCTTAAATACGCTAAAAGCGTTTAGTATCTTGGATATATTTTTGAACGAATTTAAAGATTGATACATAAGAAGCATAAGGTAAAGTAGTGGAACTGGTAAGAATGACATTGATGGAAGGACTACAAAATGGGAAAATAATCCTTCTTAGTTCAGGTCCTAGGTTAGTATATTTAGGGCATTCAAGAAAGTAGTGATAAGCATTTTCTCTCGCACCACATTCACACAAAGGAGAGTCGGTAAGGTTCTTACATAATAAATCGACAGAAAGTGAACTGCAGTTTCATGTAATACGTTATCTTGTATGACAAATTTGTAATTTGCGCTCAGGGCAAAAGAAATGTACAGGTACTCTTGGCATATCAATATTAAGAGGTCGCTTAAATGATGTTTACGTTGTACCAGTTTTTTGTAATTTTAAGAGAGTTGAAATCCCTAACAACAGATGTTGATATATTAAAAGAAATAACGACACTAATTTTGAAATATATTTATGGATATTTATGATTTATTGCCTTATAATAAACTGCTAACAGAACACAGATCGTGATATTTCTTTTTACTACTTGATTAGGCAGTTCACTTTTGGTACTTCATGAGATAGATTTATTGGGTAATATATTTAACAAGTGTCCGAAACAGCCACAGAACAAATGACAAAAGATTAAAACATTTGAAAATAAAGTAATCATTTTCGAATTACCATCCTCTGTCATTTATATCAATTGTTGCTTATTACCCGGAGGCTTATTATACGAAAAATTGTTAAAACCATTTTTAACAAATGAGAAGTAATTGAAGGCTTTTATCAACTGAAAAAAGGAGAAATTCAGAATTATTACGATAAGTAAAAAAATTATGATATGTTTGTTAAGGGTTCGTTAAGATAAATATTTATTGTCTAGGTATAATCTATTATTTTATGTAGAATTTACGGTGTATTTAAAGAGAGATGATTTGATGGTGTGTTTTTTGGGGACACTTTAAATCACTATATAATACCATCGAGATTTGTTTTTGTTTTTTTATTTGTAAGATTGCTAACCGTGTGCAAAAATAACTTTAAGCACGGAAAGTCAGAGACTGTTATTTTTTGGGGCTGAATGATCATATTTGCACCTTTGTTGTTGTTGTTATTGTTGCCGTTGTTATCTTTTTCAGTTATTCAAATCTCTTTTTTGGCAAATTGAGAAGGCTTTTAAGAAGATTGAATTTTTTTAAAGATTTAATTATAAAAAATATCCTAATTTTACCAAATTGAATGTTATCATATTCTAGCAACTATGTAATAAAAGGTGCATCTTGTACAGATATTAATTATTTTTAATTTTTTATACATGTCATGCAAAATCACATCAGTAATTTGTTAATATTTACTTATCACAGGCCGCGTCAATACTAAATAAAGATGTTTATGGGCAAATATTTGATTATGCGTGACAACTACATTAAGAGTCTATTTAAAGTCACACACTTCCAGGGTTGCTGTAAATTTTATGATAAAACATATATCAAAATAAATAAGATTAAAAATAAAAATGGATAAGAATAAGAAATGTTGAAAAAAAAACTTGTCAGGTGCAAACATTGCGATCATGACTATTAAAACGTAAGTACGGTAATGAATATTCATTGTCAATCCGCCTAAGGATGGAATCAAAAGTGTATCGGATATTTAGCCGTGCGTTATTTATAATGCATTAAATAATTAAATAACAGGTCAATAAAATCGAATAACAACGAACTCGACAAAAAATCGATATAAAATCAATGAAAGTATAATATCAAATTATCAATGAAAATATAATATCACTAGCAAACATTTTACATTGAACGACTCATTAAATTAAATTAAATTTAAATTCCAATTATTCCACTCAGATTACGCAAACATGACGTCATGAGGTAACAATATAATTACATAATAGATGAGGCTTCAGAATCAAATAGTATCAATATAACACGATATATAATTTTTAACTTAAATATTGCAGGAGACTCGGTATTTCTCAATTGTATATTATATACACAGTCCTGACATACCGTATTAAAATTTAAACAAAGTAGTATTTTGACTTCCATACTAAATATTAAAACTCTAAAACTGTACCAATTGCCAAAGATAAAAGCAGCAAAAGATGTTTCAGGTGATAGGCTAATGAGTAACTCTAACAGGACACAAAATATGAAAGTTTCTGAGAAATAAAAATAAAAGCATTTCTAAGGCATAGTAGGGTTTAAAAAGGCACATGCTTTCGACAGAGATTACCTATAACATCATTTACATCGTTAAAAGTAAGGCAGATACATGATTGATAAAAATGGTACATTATGATTTATTTGTGATCAAACATGCAAAGTGCCACTTGGATTGTAAATGAATTAACATGTCTCCTTCTTAAGTTTGCATGTCATAAAAATGTGTATGTTCAAGTCGTATGAAATGTTTTATAACTTTCGAAAAAATTGGTATCGATATAATGATTTATACAAGTCATGTCTTAAAATCTGAAAAAATAATTTAAAACGAACAATGGCATATGTGAAATAAAAATTGACATGCAGGAACGGAATGAAATGCGAAGATGCGAAGGGCAAAAAGACAAAAAAATGACACACAGAGAAACATAATAATGCGCAAAAGCTAAAATGTGAGTAAACGTGTAAACGTCAATTAAAAAAGAGCGAAAACACGAAAAATAAGAGGTTTACACACGAGACATAGTTTGTCGCATTATTGCAAAATGTTGTCGTCTACTTGCTTTTTCACCATGAAATTAAAAGAACCAAAAATACTCAGGATTACAAAGTCCGAGTTTGTCCGCTATTAGAACTCTTAATTGGTGAAAAAGCGAAAGTACGAAACGACGTAAATGAAGTAGATATTGAAAAAAAAGATAAAAAAGAAGATATTTGGTAAAAGAAAGTCTTAAACAGAATAAGCTGACTTTGAAAATGATAACATTTTGTATGCGTGCCTATTACTTTTTTAATATTGAATGATATAAGTAAGATCTTTTTTTCTCCATATGTCACCAAGGTAATCTTAAATATGTTAAATGACTGTGAGTATTGCTGTTATTTCTTTTTATACATAACATACATAGCATAGTTTATATCATAATAACTTAAAGCGTAAAGCATAACATTACATTTAAATGTTTTAACATTCATAGACATATCAATCGCATATTAAACAAACATATAAAGAGCAAGTATATGATTAAAAAAAGAATTATTTTGTAAAAATATCTCTATCATTTCAAAATTTTCTGTAATAAGGTGGACATTAATATTAGATCACCTCTGTCCGAAATAATGTCTTAAAAATCTTGTCTGGAATTTATTGCAAATGAAAAGTTGTATAAATTTCATTTACTAACATTAATAGTATATTTTAACTATTTTAAGAGTGTCTAAAGTTATATTCATTTCTCTTTATACGTTAAATTAATAACGCATCTTTCTGCCATGTTTGTTAATTTAATGTCTTTATGATTCAATAATAAATCAAATACTGATCGTAAAAATAAACATTTTCTTATTTATTGCTACAACCATCATTTCTGTTAAAAAAACTACTAGTATATTTTCGTTTATTTCACTTATTCAAAAATATGTTTTATGCAAATAAAGATATTATATTGTAACATGTGTATGCTTTGATAAAGTTTATTTAAAACAAAAATAAAATGTTACATACCATTTTTGATAAAAGTAAATACTAAGCACATTATGATTATTGTTTGTCCAATTAACAGTGCTTTAGAAAAACCACCCTTTTGTAATCTCATTTTAATAGCCGAACATTTCACCAAATAGATACAGTACACTAGTTTCAAATACAGAATACCACTGCCACTGCCTTTTTATACGATTTAAATATCGCGCTAGTATTGGAATAAATCCGCTCCCAATAAAACGTTCACTTCGAGTGCTGTTTAGCTCCAAATCGCTATTCCTTTCAATATCTGTACTGGATAAGGGTATCGATATGTCTTATATAAACATACTATTTATCGTCTGAGTCTTTTAAAAATCTAAAGCATTCAGCATTTTACAGCGTAAATTGTCCGCTATGGTGATCTTGGTACGAATCATGGAAAAGGCATTTTTATTTTATTTTCTAGTATTTTAAAGTAACTAGACGAATATCGTACACTTAAATCTGTTTGAAAACATCAAGTTTTTAACAAAAATGTGTTTTTATTCGAATTAAAGCCAACGCAGTCGATAACTGAATTTCTGAGTAATAAACGATGGGAAGAAAATATATTAAGAAATAATATTGTCAAAATTATTAAAAACGTGGCTCATGAAATAGAAGACATATATTTAAATAAGTTTAATGTTAAGAGAATTTAAATACATTATGTTCTGCTTAACATTTTTTAGGTTCAACTAGAGTCATGATGGACAAAGAATATGGAATAAGTGTAGGTTCAACACGGAATTTATTGAATGAGTTGAATAAAATAATATTATGCGAGTCTCAGGCGAGCAGAATATTATTTTATCCAACAAGTTCAATAAATTTAGTAATGAACCTTCATGAATATAATATTCTATTCTATTGAAGTATAAATTTTAGCATCAGTCAAAGTGTATTTCATAAGGCAGTATACACATCAATAATAAAGATAATTCAAAAAGCACATGATGATTTTTCATCAAACTTTCCTTGTAATTTTAATATGATTTTTGTATAATCATTATAAAATGTTCATGTTAAAATAACTGATGTCGTTGTAATAACTTTTTTCCAATAAAACAATATGTTCAACTTAGAATTAAAAATGTTAACTTTTACCTTTATGACACATGGTCACATGATATAGTAAAACCATCCTTACTAGAATTAGAATACATATCATTAAGAGTATTTTTTGCATCCGACAGTACATCTTATAGTAATATTTACCCCTAACTCAGTTAAATATAGAGATTCTTGTGCTACTATTCCGTTTTGTGTATATGACTTCCACTTTTACAAACGAAAAGTTCAAAGTTCATAAATATTATTAATACAAATAAATATGCCATAAAGTAAGGCTAACAAATAATTTATGGCGACATCAATATCAAGACAGTTCATCCTATCTTTTGCAAACATTTATTTTTGGTCAAATAACAATTTCTATAAATAAGTCATTTCTTTGTGTGTCAAGTAGTCATTTACTACTATTTTATGGAAGGACGTTTTGATTTTTTACTGAATGTCAGAAAGAACTTATGGACCAAATGCTAGATTAAACAATGTAAATATATTTATTTAATTTTCTTTCTTTTGGTGCAAAAATCAGTCAATCAGTCTCTTATAAAATGAGTGACCCTGTCTTTTGAAGTTTATTCAACTTAAGCACAACGCATCATAAATTGATATATGTAATAAAAGTTATAAAATTCAGGTCTGGATGCAATAAGTAAAAGAGAAATTTAATAAGAAATTAGCTTGTTGTTTTTGTAAATAAAAACAGACAAAAACAGACAAGAACAGAATGGAACATTTATTTGTCTAACTTGAACATTTTCAATTCATCTTTACATATATACACACGCACATGCACGCACAAACGCACATACACGTACGCACACACACACGCACACACATGCACACGCGCACGCACGCACGCACACACGTACGCACGCGCACACACACACACACACGCATACATACACACACGCACATACATACATGAATTTGAATAAATATATATTTATATTGCTGTTATTAAATTTCAAATTCATTATATTTTCTTTTAAATATATGTTTTGAGAAATGCAAATGCATGAGTAAATTTTAATGACTTTTTTCAAGGTGATTTAGGTGAATTTTATCGAAAATCAAATGCTTTTTACAATAATTGGCTAATTTATTCAAAATGTTTGCATTTGTGCATTGCAACAATTCAGTAAATTTTAACATACTTGGGCGTGTTAAATAATATCTAGGAAAGCATTGTTTCCTTAATGTAGTATCAGCTGAACAAATTTATACAAAATAAAATTCATCTTCAATATCATTACATTGGCATAGTTGGCATTTCGTATCATTTTTATCAATGTTTCTGTGCCTACCAGTTTCAATAAAAAGTTGAAGAGACGACAAACGTATTTTAGCAAGAGTATATCTTGAAATTGGACATTTCATCTTGGATAAGTTTTATTCAAAATAAGGATTTATTTCTTTAAATAATAAAAATAAGATCTTGAAGATATGTCCTGTCTTCAGTTAGTTACATATATATCCTGATGTCTTATATGAAACATTATCTATATCTACTGAAGAAGGAAACAACCAAACATCAAAACCAGTATTATGTTATAAATATCTTACATATGAAGCCCAATTGACAACATTATTATTTTCAGCATCATGTCTTACTTATTGTACTTGATAAAATACAATTATAGATATTTTCATCATGTAACTTTAAAAAATACTTTGCAATCCTTTATTCTCTACCTACATATAAAGGGTATCTTTACAACACACCATAAATAGCAGAACTTGTCGTAGACGTTTTAACATTCAATAACCATTTCATGAATTTTCTATATACATTTTCAACATTTTCTGCTTCATAAAACCCCAAACTTCACTCGAATTATTAAGTACATGTATGAATAAAAGAATTCAACATTCAATATTTTCAGGCACTTCTAAATCTCTCGTTATGGCAAAAAGGGACCCGTTGCTTTTAAAACCTTGTCTGTTTATGTTTTAGTTGCATTCATTAAAGATCAACCTCTGGAAAAAAACAATATGAAACAATTTCTAATATTTCTCCATAATAATACCGATGTTAATCTTTATTCATTCTTCCCTATCTTGAAAACAACAAACTTTGTTTTTCAACCTTCAATTTTTATTTTCACTTCTGACAATAATCTTTTAAATTATTAAATGATTGTTTTAGTCCGTCTGCCGTTTCTGATAAAATGACGTAATTGACATTTACAATATCGTTCTTCCGGTCTAAATATTTGAATAAATAAAATGAAAGAAAAAATATATATATATAAGTTTGTGTTGTTATAAAATAAAATAAAATCGTATTCATTTTTTCAGCACGTGAAAGATTATCAAAGAAAATGTATAATTTCTTCACAGAACCTTCGTTTAAAAGAAAAACTTCAAATCACGCTATCTATTAATAATTCATGGAACTGATACTTGGGTGTTCTTATCTATTTGCGGGAAATGGTGTGACGTACATTACTGATAGGGATAGTCCTATGTCATGAAAGAGTGTACGTAATCACCTAAAAGAGTGGCAGAAATGAACGGTTGCGTTGCTGACAAAAGAATGCGTTTCTGAAACACATTTTCTTAGGATAAGGAAATGTATTATTCTAGTTTTAACATCTTTATTCTATCTTCACATTCATGTATCGGTATTTATTTGTAGATATCATAGGTTTTAAAAAGGCTATATATTTGATTGCAAACTCCCTGATAAAGAGGGGTTTAATCCTTCGAAAAATTAGAGGTTGACACACTTTATGAAATAGATAGTTAATAATTAACTGTTTCCAGGGTGGTTTCTTATTCTAAAGTTCTCATCAAATTCTAAAAATAAAAGAAAACAAAAATTAAAATAATAGGAAAATGGTATTTTTTGCCGGAGACTTCTTCTCTATTTTTTTTTAGAAAAGCATGCATAGAATTAAATAGAAACATTCGCTTTATGATACTTTTACGACCTGACGCATATTTAACAAATTATTGTAATAAAATGCGAAATGGACTAACCGCCTACGTAATGGACATTTGTTTAACAGGTTATGGTCCAACCTTGATAAATAATATCATTTTTAGCTCGACTATTCGAAGAATATGAGAGCTATTGTAGTCGCCCCGGCGTCGGCGTCGGCGTCAGCGTCCGCGTCGGCGTCTGCGTTGGTTAAAGTTTTTTGTAAAGTCAAATATCTCAATTATTACTTGAGATATTCAATTGAAACTTACAATACTTATTTATAGTAACAAGGTACATCAGATTGACAAGTTGGATAACTCTGCCTACAATATTGACAGAATTATGCCCCTTTTTAACTTAGAAATTTTGGTTAAAGTTTTTTGTAAAGTCAAATATCTCAATTATAGCTTGAGATATTCAATTGAAACTTACAACACTTATTTATAGTAACAAGGTACATCAGATTGACAAGTTGGATAACTCTGCCTACAATATTGACAGAATTATGCCCCTTTTTAACTTAGAAATTTTGGTTAAAGTTTTTTTATAAAGTCAAATATCTCAATTATTGCTTGAGATATTCAATTGAAACTTACAATACTTTATTTATAGTAACAAGGTACATCAGAACAGATTGACAAGTTGGATAACTCTGCCTACAATATTGACAGAATTATGCCCCTTTTTAACTTAGAAATTTTGGTTAAAGTTTTTGTAAAGTCAAATATCTCAATTATTGCTTGAGATATTCAATTGAAACTTACAATACTTATTTATAGTAACAAGGTACATCAGATTGACAAGTTGGATAACTCTGCCTACAATATTGATAGAATTATGCCCCTTTTTAACTTAGAAATTTTGGTTAAAGTTTTTTTATAAAGTCAAATATCTCAATTATTGCTTGAGATATTCGATTGAAACTTACAATACTTTATTTATAGTAACAAGGTACATCAGAACAGATTGACAAGTTGGATAACTCTGCCTACAATATTGACAGAATTATGCCCCTTTTTAACTTAGAAATTTTGGTTAAAGTTTTTTGTAAAGTCAAATATCTCAATTATTGCTTGAGATATTCAATTGAAACTTACAATACTTATTTATAGTAACAAGGTACATCAGATTGACAAGTTGGATAACTCTGCCTACAATATTGATAGAATTATGCCCCTTTGGAACTTAGAAATTTTGGTTAAAGTTTTTTTATAAAGTCAAATATCTCAATTATTGCTTGAGATATTCAATTGAAATTTAAAATACTTTTTTATAGTAACAATGTACATCAGTTTGCAAAATTGCATAACTCTGTCTGCAAAATTTGCAGAATTATTTGCCCCTTTGAAAGTTAGAAATTTTGGTTAAAGGTTAAAGGTCTTCAAAGATATTTACTTGAAACTTTACACATGCACTTAGGGTCATAATTGGAGGGTCATAATTGTATGTCACTGACCAAGTTCCATAACTCTATCTTGCATTAAGGCTGATTCATATTCCCTTTTCTACTTAGTCTCTTGGTTAATGTTTACATGCAAGTTTTACATATCTCAATAACTATTAAAGATATTTATTTAAAACTTCACATATGCATTTAGGGTCATAATTGTAGGTCACTGACAAAGATCCATAATTCTATCTTGCATTTAGGCTGATTTTTCCCTTTTTTCAACTTAGAAATTCATGGTAAAGTTTTGCTTGTAAGCTGTTAGCTGTTATCTCAATAACTACTGAAGGGTTTGTGCCTTTTTTGGGACAATTTTATGCATTCATAATAATAAAGCAGTGATTTACTTGATAAAACATCTTAATAACAAGCCTTTGTACCTTTTCTGTCAAATTTATGTATTCATAGGTTATTAGTATTATTATACTCAATTAAACACCCTTGTGACATTACCTTCTGAATAGTCAAGCCAATACTGTATAATTGGCCTATAACATGAATTTATAAAAAAAAATTGGCCCTTTAGTGAACTTAAAAAATTTAACATTATGAAGGCTCTTTTACTATCAAGCACTTAGAATAGTCGAGCATGCTGTCCTACTGACAGCTCTTGTTATTATTACTTTACGTTTAGCATATGACATAAAACTACAGATTAAACAACTTAATATTACCTTTTTCCGAAATAATATTCACATTTCTGAAAGAAAAATCGTATCTATGGATTTTTTGCTAACGAAATGGACATTTGTTTAACAACTTATGGTTTAACTGTTATAAAGAGTATAATTTTTGTTACCTTACGCTTAACAAATAATATAAAACTACAAACTAAACTATGTGGCATTAATGTTTTCCAAACGTGATTTTAAAAATAATCGTATCTAGACTCTACAAAATGGTGCATAGTATTGTATATATTTGAAAAAACATATGATATTCTTTTTTATTGGCAATATATCTATATATCAGAAATATAATAGAATTGGTATTCATTTATTGGTAAAATTTATTTGATATCGGTCAATAACAACAACAAAAAAAAAAAAACGGTTGAAAATATTTTATTCTAAGCTCGCGGTATTTTGTAAATGATACGAACGTTATAACATCATTAAATGAATTATTGTTTACGTTTTATGGGCTGAGTTCATATGAACAGTTCGATTTTATATATTAAACAGAAATTAACAGCGAGTTTCTGCATTTATATGGACATACATTATCAATTCAAAGCAGACACAAAATTTATATAACATAGCTCTTAGGGTGGCCATACCTTAAATTGATTTTAGAAATGTTTGTACTGCTTTGAAAAAATCATTATTAAGGAAAAAAACTTCAACATACTGTTCATATAAAAACTATTCACAAAATGATTTCTTCTCCTTGACTAGAGGTATAACTAGATATAGCCTCTATTTCAGTAACATTTACGTATAAATGATTTCCAATTAGAATAAATATCATGGTGTCATTGAATACAACAGCTGGCATTTGCTAGTGTAAAACAGTCCTGTATTTGATACTTTGAAAGATGAAACCATTGATAATACTTAGTTTAGGTTAGAAGGCAATATGTCACTACGTATATTCGCAAGCTTGGTCAATGTTCTATATTTTTATTTTGCATGTTCAGTTTATTATCTTATTTTTAAAATGAAAAAGATTAAATTAAAAAAGATAATAAATAAACAAGTGACACAGTTATGATATAAATTCATACCGCAGCAGGATGGTAAAAAAATAAGAAAATGCATGATATGTAAGTATCAGATGAAATTGATTTGGGTAAATATAATCATATAACCAAAACTTGTGTATCTTCCAAAAGTAAATCTAACCTTAAAGGCATCTTATGCCTCAGAAACGAATGAAAGTAACAAAATTTATTACATGCTTTCCGGTGGTTTATTGAAATATATCAGTGATATATAAACTGGTAATTTCACTGTTTGAAACAGTGCAATTATCAATTTGATAATTTCACTGTTTGAAATTAAGCCCCTTACGTTGACTAAATGTTATTCCAGCGTGCACAGTACTGGAAACCAACTTAATGATGAAAATGACGTCACGCTGTAATATCATTTGGCCCGCTTTAATTTAGTACTAGGTTAAAATGTCTTTTTAAACGTTTCTTTGCATGTAATTACAAGATTGCATTTGAGAAAAATGCTATGCCACTGCATGGTTCAAATTTCATAGCTGTACATTAAAGGACAATAATGTAGGTCACATCATCAAAATCAAGGTCAAAGTTCAATTTTACAACTAAAACTGTGCACATGGTCAAAATGTCATTGCTGTACATCACAGGACAAGAATGTAGGTCACTGTCCCCTTAGGCAAGGCATAATTTTGACCAGAGGGTTTAAAAACAATCTTGATACAGGTCCACCAAACAACATTTCAAGTCAAATATCTAAGCTATAGCTTTCTCCCATTCAGAAAACATTTGTTATATTTTCTGTTTTTACTATGTGTACATAATGAGAATCACTGCCCCCGGGCAGGGCCAATTTTGATATTTTAACAACTTTGGTAGAGGCCATATAGATGATATTATATATCAAACATCAAAGCTCTATACCTTGAACCTTCAGACAAATTTTTTTTTTCACTATATGTACAGAATGAAAATCAATGACCCCCGGGGCAGAACCAATTTTGACCCCAGGGCTAAATTTAAACAATCTTGCTAGAGGTTCGCTACACAATGTTTCATGCAAAAGATCTTAACTCTAGCCTTTTTAAATTTAGAGAAGATGATTTTTTAAGTTTTGACTATATACATATAAGATAAACCTATTGCCCCCAGGGGCGGGGCTTATTTTGACACAAGAGGCAAATTTTGAACAACTTTGGTAGAGTACCTTTAGATGATATTATTTAACAAATATTAAAGCTCTTAACCTTGTACCTTCAGACAATAAGATTTTTTGATTTTTTGACTATATGTATATATTGAAATCAATGACCCCTAGGGCGAGGGCAATTTTGACCCCAGGGCTATAATTTTAACAATCTTGCTAGAGGTTTACAACACAACGTTTCATGCAAAATATCTAACCTCTAGCATTTGTCAATTGCTAGAAGATTTTTTTAAAGTTTTTACTATATACATATAAGATAAACCAATGACCCCTGGGGCGGGGCCGATTTGACCCCATGGCTATAATTTGAACAATCTGGGTAGAGGTCTACCAGACAATGCATTACGCAAAATATCTTAGCTCTAGGCCTTTTCGGTCTTTACAAAAAGGTGTTTTAAGTTTCTACTATATGTACATATAGCGAAAATCAATGACCCCAGGGCGGGGCCGATTTTGACCCGAGGGCTATAATTTGAACAATCTCAGTAAGGGTCTACCAGATGATGCCTTATGCAAAATATCTAAGCTCTAGGCCTTTTGGGTTTTTACAAGATGGTATTTAAAGTTTTTACTATATGTACATAGTGAAAATCAATGACCCCCGGGGCGGGGCCAATTTTGACCCCAGGGCTATAATTTGGAAATCTTGTTAGAAGTCTACCAGACAATGCCTTATGCAAAATATCTAAGCTCTAGGCCTTTTGGGTCTTTACAAGAAGATTTTTTAAATTTATTCTTATAATTCCTTTTGGTTGCCATGGCAACCAGATTTCTGCATGGAATGAAATTCTTTGAACAACTTTGGAAGCCCTTCAACCAAGGAACATTCCTGCCAAGTTTGGTTGAAATTGGACTAGTGGTTTTTCACAAGAAGATTTTTTAAGTTCACTATATAATCTATATAACACACACACAAACACACCAACACACACACACACACATACACACATGTGAATCGCTATATGCCACCGCATCGCAGATGCTGCGGTGGCATAAAAAGACAATTTGTTTAGTTTAGTGTCAGATCTAAATATTTTTCATCGCGTGAACACCAAAGGTTCAATTTCACTCGTAGCTTCGCCACTCGTGAAATATATACCCTTTGGTGCTCACTCGGTGAAATATATCCCAATCTTACACTGAATAAAACAACTATCCTCTTTGTATACTAAATTTTATTTTGAGTTCCATTCAAAATACTAATTCCATATAACATTATCTTTTCCTCCTTTTTTGAATTAACGTTTAATTTTGTACAGTCATACATCGAATAAGGCAAGTAATGATCTTTTTGTATTTGATAAATGTTAAATATATGTGACAAGACGACGGATGTATGGTCCCAGCAGGTATCAAACCATTTGACACACTATATCACTCTCATCAGACGGATAAAGTACATGCTTTATCATCTTTTTATAAATCGTTTTCAAGTAGTAATTAAACATGAAATTATCCATCATGTACCATGTTAGTACTCACTATCAATTATAGGTCCAATTTCCTGACAGATATCAAGTACGTCCTTCAAATCGATTGATTTAATCCCAGATCATTTTCAGTTGTACTTCACTTGAAGAATTATAGCAATTTTGACGATCAAATTTAACGAAAAGTTATAAATAAAGAAATCGTGTCACATTATCATTTCAGTACGACGTCTTCAATGGCAAGGTAAATATTTTAAATCTGCATTTTCAGTGTTCAAGATGGACAGGCGAACGTATCATTTTGATAATGTCATACAATTTGTTATTATCTATTTTTTATGCATACCTAGTACATGTTTTAATAACTTTATTACGTCAATTTTCTACAGGTCTTTACAACAGGGACTTTTCTTTGGTAAAATCAATAATGATAGATTTAAATCTTTTAAATGTCTCAGTTTCTTGAAAAATATATAGGAAAAGGTGCAATATTCGGAGATTCTCATTACTATGCCATTCTGTTTACACATCGGATAAAAATATTTGCCATTGAATTATCAATCATTATTTCTCATATAAAATGGAAGCTATTTAATAATGCAATTTATTACAGTGAAATTGCTCTATAAGAATAATGTCTATCAGCATCCAATTGATTATAGAAAATCAATTTGTTATAAATAAGACTACAAAAGGGAAGGTATAGTCCGCTATGTAATCCATCAATACAACAGGCAAGATATTAATTAAAAGGAGTTGAATATGTTTAAAGCTGAGATGTTTTTATATGGCAAATGCAATGATACGTAACAGCAGAGTTTTATTGATTATCGTCTTCGAAGCGAAACTCATGAGGACAAGAGTAACTCGTACGTGCTATAAAAATATTTTTTATATATAAATTTTCATTCTTTAATATCATCAGGTATAAGGTTTAAGGGTTAGAAGATTGATAACACGGTTGTTACGCCTCATATAACCCTTCGGAGACATGTTGCAATTTTACTACAATTTCAACGAATGTCGCTCCCATCAAAAGGGAGTTGTATACGTCAAAATGCCCAATCACCTGCATCATCATCAAAATCATCATCACCCCCATCATCACCATCATCATCAAAATCGCCATCACTTATATCATGAACATCAACATTATAATTAACATCACCTCAATAATCATTATCATTAAAATTATCATAACGTCAATCATTGTTAAAATCATCATTACCTCAATCAGTATCATTAAAACGCCGTAATCATTAGTGTCATTATCAAGAAATATCTTCTCCTGTATCATCATTATAATTAGCTTAACCTCACCTGTACAACATTATTATTACATGTATAAGGTAACTGTCATCTTCTTTATCATGAGGATCATAAATATCATCTTTATCACCATTATGATCATCCTTTCTTCTATCAACACAATAATCATGATCATGACATCTATCATCAAAATCTGCATCATCATCATCAAAATAACACCTTATCAACTCCAACAATGTCATCATTGTCATTGCTCTATTGCATGAAGTCTGGTGGGTGTTAATGTAAAGAACGGGGACCGGAATTTTTGTTTGGTATTTAAAAATACATTTTAACTATAGCATCGATAAACGTTTGATAAATTGACTTGCTTACATATGAGGAGACCTTTATGTAGAAGGAAATGCGTTGCGTTTTTAAAGGTGATGATGATGATGAGGATACATCGAAGATCATGATGATCATGATGATTTCCTGATGATGATGATTTATTTATGATGCTCATTAAAATTATGGTACTGATGATGTTGGTACCAATAATGATGATGATTATGTTGATGTGATAATGTACTATTGAGAATGTACTGATGATTATTATAGTGATGATGATGTTCAGATGATGATGATCACTATATAGAGGTGGTGATAATGATGATGACGTTGTATTGATGATGTTGCTACTATTGATGTGGTACTGATATTGATGATGATATACACATTCTGATGATAATATGATAATGATAACGATTGTGATGCTGATAATGATGAAGTTGGATATAATGATGATCGTACTGACGATGATGATGATAATGATGTACAATGTTATAATGACTAAATATGTGTGTTTTAATATTCACCTACATATGCCAAAAACATGACATGCTTAATTGGGGACTTTGGTATATGTTCATGATGGAACATGATGGAGGTGATGACGAGTTAAATGATGATGAAGGTGAACACGATTTAAATGAGGCAGGTGATGATGGTTTTAATGATGATGCAGGTGATGATAATTTAAATGATGGTGATGATTTTAATAATGATGCAGGTGATGATGATTTTGATGATGACAGAGGTTTTGATAATTTTGATGAATATTGATGTAAAGATGTTTTGATGACGATTGTTATGATTTTGATGATTATTAAGATAATGATGCTGATGAGGCACTTTTACATTTCTTGATGACGTTGTTTTTACCGACTACAAGACTGAGACTTATTTCTTTGAAGTCAGGCATCAACTTTGAATCGATGCATGTTTTTGGAGAAAGTTCCCGGGAATTTTGAACTAAACTTTACTTACCCGTTTGAACTAAACGTAATTGCTAAATGCATTACAGGGCAGCAGATAACGCTTTCCGGGGCGCTATATATATTCATGGAGAAAAAATACCGTGCCAGTGTCGAGTAAATCAGGTATAAGGTTATACATGTGGTTATGTTTTTCTATAAACTTTCCTGCGGCTTTGTTTTACTACTTTGCATATTAAATCTTTAGCAGATATAAATTTTGATGAATTATATAAAATTATATATATAACTGACAATATTTATTGATTTGCAGTTAAATGAAACAAAAGAGCAAATAAATGCTTGCTTTAAAAGATTTTGTCAAACGTGTGTAACTGCTTGTCCACTGCTTTGTTTCTAACTGGGATGGCAAGAAATAGCGAAATTTTGAGAGAACTAGTACAAAACCACAAACGGGTAAGCAAATACACCCCCCTTAATCTTGCTGTTCACAATGCTACTTATTTGAAGTAATAAAAGAGGTCAAATAACTTGCCAACAAAATTAATTATTTATTGATTGGTTTTATCGATATCAATTATACGATCAATCAGATCAAGCACTGTTTGACCTTCTTTCAAAATGGTAGATAAAATCAACTTTTGTCCTGGAAAAAAGTCAACCTTTTTCCTGCAAATGTTTAACTTTTGTCCTGGGAAAGAAGTCAACTTTTGCCCGGTTGATATGTGATCTAATCCAGTTTTTTATCAATAAATGAAGCTAATTAAACTAAAGTAACTTATGTATCTAATGTTACAAAAATTAGTCACGTTAACTTTTCAATGGGTAAAAATTTACATGTACATAATTTCCGCAAAAAGCATGTTATACACCCTTCAGTATTCAAGTAGGAATACTGGAACGGCCATATACAAAAGTGTCAAATAAAGTACAAATTAAATAATGCTTTTTTTAAAAAAAATTAAATATGTAATGCTTACACCAAAACGTCTGCGATAATGCTGTTAAAGTTTTGTTTAAACAATATTTATCTCGTCTACCATATTTATAAACAAAATTACACAGGATTGAGTAGAAAACTCTCGCCAGTTAATGCTATGCAATTGGATTTGGACGGGGAGTGCAATAATGAAAATGAATTAGAATGATAATTAACAATATAAATGCAAATATTGATAATACTTAAGATATGACATAATTTGTATTTACAAAAATCACATGCATTTGTCTTAACTACAAACAACATAATGTTGCGCTTTTTGTCTTGATTCAGTAGTTTGGATAAGAAGCATCTCATGTTTGTATGCTAATGTCTTGATTGCGAGTCTTCAGTCAAATCATCACCTGGGTTTTTGCCTCAATACACATCATTTTATCTTACAAAATATAGGGATTTAACTCACTACAGTGTTGGAGTAGTATCTATATACGCTTGCATAAATTATTTGTATTTTACCAAATTGTCCAAGACCTTCAAGTTGATCAGCCTGAACTTGACTTTGCTCTTTATTCTGATTCGTTTTTGTGTCAGGTTCGAGTTTGTTTCGCTGGATTAGAAATATACCGTGATTTGCGTTTTTTTTTAGCTCGACTATTCGATAAGAATAAGTAGAGCTATTGTAGTCACCCGAGCGTCGGCGTCTGCGTCGGCGTCGGCTAACCACTTATGTTAAAGTTTTTGTAATACCCCAAATATTTTCAAAGTCCATTTACATATGGCTTTGAAACTTCGCACACTTGTTCACCATCATGACTCCAACATGTAGACAGGAGGAGGTAACTCTATCAAGCATTTGGACAGAATTATTTTTTGACTAAGAATTTATGTTAAAGTTTTTGTAATACCTCAAATATTTTCAAAGTTCATTGACATAAGCCTTTGAAACATGTTGTAATCTTATACTCTTCTTTGACAGCATAATAGGACTCTCTCCAAGGCCTATAACTGTAATATGGATTTAAGAAAAAATTTGCCTTTTTCTTTACCTAGAAAATTTTACCTTTTACTCAAGGCCTTTTTTACTATCAAGCTCTATGAAAAGTCGAGCGTTGCTGTCCTACCGACAGCTCTTGTTTTAAATTCAAATCATTCAAGGTTTGCTCTTTATGTCTTGACTTATAATCTATAATTCGTTTCTTTTGTCTTGAATTAAATCGTCGCTTTTGTATAAAACTCTTCCGTTTTGAAAGAGACATGTATTGTCCATAAAAATGTTATAGTCATAAAGATTAATAATTAATATTTTATGGTCTCACATAATAATCTATGATAGACATTGTATAGTTATGTGTTTTTTGTAACTTATATAGGTAGAAATTTCAACTGAATCTGCACAAAGGTTTTTGATTTAATACGGGTCCTATTTCAGTTCATATGTGTACTCGCTAATGACGTCAAACTAGATACCACAGCTGTTCGTTCATAATAACATAAAAATATCTGATAGTGTTGAAATGCTATCATTATTTTAAGCACCTAGTATTCTTTTATATACAAAGGATAAAATTTCATTTTTACATGTTCCATGAATTGTTCACGTTTGCACTAACTAATCTGACAAAAAAGAAAAGAAACTTATTCTTTTATGCTTTTCAATGGATTACTGATTTATCCGTGAAAATTATATTGGATAATTTCACAGTGAAAATTATCAAAATATAATTTCACACTTTTCAATGACGAAACTACATTTGATGATTTTCCCCATGTGGTACCTCATTTATTTTTGCGGACAATTCTGACAATGGCTGAAATTGATAAATAACTTAAATGTCAAAAGTAATAAAAAGAAGAAAACTAACTTCTATTCATTCAAATTCCAATCACCAAATTTCGTCTCTAAATTTTATTGTTTCATTTTTACAGTCTAAAAAATACATTCCTTCCACACGCAAAACTGCTCTTGATGACATTTGGGCATATTGAAGTATTCTACGAGCAATAACTGCCGTATGCTTGATCAAAAATTGAAAAGCAATGACAGCCATCAAGCCCGTAGAATAAGTAAACAACCCAGCGTTCCTGAGCCAGCTTCAATGTTTTTTATTTTCCTCGCTGCTTTATAAGTGTTTTCACATCTGTCAACACTTATTTTTTTGTCTGTTACAATCCTCAAATAAGTTTTACTTTCTTTTAAAAAGATGTATGACTAACAAATCCAAATTATATCCCTCTGAATCAAACACAATTATTTTCCTCCCGTGAAATACACAACTTCAAAAAATGGCTGCCGCTTACATTTATCAAAGCCAGGTCTAATATAAATTCGCAGTAAGTAACAGAAATATGGATGGATGGTTGGACGTTTTCTCCTACAAGAATTGTTTGTTTTTATTATTAAAACAAGCGATCGTTGATATTTTTTTAATAAAATGAATAATATCACCGTCATTTAACGTTGATTGCCGAACATATTTTTTAAGTCAAGACTTCTTGTATTTAATGAGAAATTCGGTCTAAATGGGGCTCTCAATGGGGAAAATAGATTTTGATATTAACGTTTATATTGTGGAAATTTCGTTTTAACTTGTTTTTAAGCATAAAATAAAAAGAAAAAAAAATGTTTGTTGTGTAAGATGTAATTTTATTTCATCTGGTGAACTTTAAAAACAGTCTTTTACCAAATTGTCCATGACCTTCAAGTTGATCAGACTTTACTTGACCTTCACACATAAATAACCTTGACCTTGTTCTTTATCCTGATTCAATGTATCTCAGGTTAGAAAGATTCTTATCTAAATAGATGTCGTCTGTGTTTGTATCCCTGGATTTAAATATTCCTTGATTTGCTGGTTTTTGTTTAATTCATATTATGTTTTTGTAACTTATATAGGTAAAAAGTTCAATGGAATGTGCACAAAGATTTGATTTTACACGGATCCTTTTTCAGTTCATATTTGTACTAGCTAATGACGTCAAACTAGATACCACAGCTGTTCGTTCAAAATTACATAGGAATATCTGATAGTGTTTAAATGCTATTATTATTATTATTATAGCACCCGTTATTCTTTTATATACATGAGATACAATTTCATTTTCACATGCTCCATTAATCTGTCACGTTTGCGCCAACTAATCCGACAAAAAAGGATAGAAACTAATTCTACCGTTATCCGGACAAAATAAAATTTAACTACATGATTTCCTAGAAATACGAAAAATCATAATAAGTTTGTTTGTATCCCCCTGCGATCATTTTGCATATTATTATGTATGCTTTGTTTTAGACAAAGAAAACAAAGAATAAAGTAAGTAAACTTTGTAGCAATAACATGCAAATGGTAGAAATAATGAGCTGAACTTAGACAGAAAACAAAATCTACGTTATTTTTCTAATATGAAAAAAGTATCGATTCCATTGTTGCCATAGTAACTGAAATAACGTTAGAAATTACTAAAGCATGGTATGAGTATTACGTAATCACCTCTTGCTTGTTGTTTTATGCCTGTTTCATGCTTCTTTCAAAACAAAAGTGAAGTGCATAAAACATATTCGAAAAGATACAACTGTGTTTGATACTTTTATACATGTTCGTAACGTTATTAGCTTTTATTTAAATAAATCCATTTATTAAATTTTACCCATGAAATATGGTGCTATATCAGTCAAATATATTTGGAGTATTGAAAACTCAGATGTAGGGTTCTTAAAATGTAATGTAATGTCTGCAGCATGACTTACAGTCGAACGTGGGAAAAAGCCAGATAATTGCAGTAATTCAGCTTCTAAGTGTAAAGCCGTACTTCAATTCATCAATATTTTACGAAAACCCTTTTAATTGCCTCCAATGTAATTGATCCTTCGGTCTAAATCATTTGAATAAATAAAATTAAAAGAATATAAAATTGTGTTGTTAAAAACAATCGGTGACATTAGAGGAAACAAATTGTATTCATTTTTCAGCACGTGAAAGAATACCAAAGAAACTGTAAAGTTCCGTTTACAAGAAAAACTTCAAATCACGCTATCTATTAACAATTCATGGAACTGATACTTCGCTTGTCGGAAATTGCAAGACGTACATAATTTATAAGATATTCCTACGTCATGAAAGAGTGTACGTAGTCACCAAAAAAGAGTAGCAGAAATAAACGATCGCGTTACTGACAAAAGAATGCGTGTCTAAAACACATTATCTTGGGATAAGGAAACGTAATATTTTAGTTTTACCATGTTTAGTGTTGTAATCTACATCTTCATTTACCTTTATTTATTTATGTGATTTAGAAACTACCTATTAAAGAGGGCTTAATCCCTCGAAAAATTGGAGGTTGACACACTTTGTTAAATAGATAGTTGATATTTAATTGTTTCTTGGGTGGTTTCTTATTGTAGTCTTCGCATCAAATTATATAAAAAAAGAAAACAAAAATATATTTAAGACCTTTTCTCTCTTTTTTTAGAAATACATGCATAGAATTAAATAGAGACATTCACTTTATAATACTTTTACGACCTATTAAACAAATTATTGTAATAAAATGCGAAACGGACTTACCACCTACGTAATGGACATTTTTTACAAGTTATGGTCTAACCTTGATATTAAATAAATAAATATCATTTTTATTATTACTTTACGTTTAACACGTGACATAAAAATACAGATTGAACTACTTAATAATTATGACTTTGTTCCTAATTAATATTCACATTTCTGAAAAAAATCGTATCAAGCCTCTACGAAATGGTTTTTTTGCTAACGAAATGGACATTTGTTTTACAAATTATAATTTAATCGTTATAAAATGTACTATTTTTATTAAATTTAACTTAACATATGATATAAAACTACAAACTGAAATATGTGGCATCAAAACGAATTGGTGCATAGCGTTATACATATTTAAAACAAATCATTATATTATTTTTATTGGCAATATATATATAAGTCAGAAATGTATCTTTAAAATTTGGTATTTATTAGTTGGTAAAACTTACTTAATGTTGGTCAGTAACATAAAAATACAGTTGAAAATATCTTATTCTAAGCTCCCGGTATTTTTCAAACTTTATTTTCTGATGCAAGCATTATAACAAATTTTGAGTTCATAGAGACATGCATTTCAGCATTTTATGAATTCGTATAAACAAACAAATTAACATTTTATAAAACTGATAAAAATACACATTATAACTAGTCTCTTATGTCACCATGGATACATTATAATAGTTTTTAAATTTCATTTAAAATTATTATATATGTTTTCATTGTGTGTACATAGAAGACAATATAACCATTTTTTTATTCATGTCATCATTTAATGAATTATCATATTTTTTAAAAGTCTTATGAGCTGCGTTCATTCATTTAAATAGTTTGATTTTATTGATTAAACAGAAATAACAGAATTTCTGCATTTATATGGACTGACATTATCAATTCAAAGCAGTGTGAGAAACTTATATGACATATCTCATAAGGTGGCCATACCTTAAATTGATTTCAGAAATGTTTGTACTTCTAAAAAATATCACAGTTAAAGGAAAAAACTACAACATACTGTTCATAAAAACTATTTACATAATGAATTCTTCTCCTTGACTAGAGGTATAACTTGATATAACCTCTATTTCAGTAACATTTACATATAAATGATTTCCAATTAGAATAAATATCATGGTGTCATTGAATACAACAGCTGGCTTTTGCTAGTGTAAAACAGTCCTGTATTTGATACTTTGGTAGATGAAACCATTGATAATAGAAGTAACACAGTTATGATATAAATTCATACCGCAACAGGATGGTAAAGAATAAGAAAATGTATGAGATGTAAGTATCAGATGAATTCTAACCTTAAAGGCATCTTAAGCCTCAGAAACGAATGAAAGTAACAAAAATGTTTACATGCTTTCCGGTGGTTTATAGAAGTACATGTATATCAGTGATATATAAACTGGTAATTTCACTGTTTGAAACAGTGAAATTATCAATTTGATAATTTCACTGTTTTGAATTTAAGCCCCTTACGTTGATTAAATGTTATACCAGCGTGCACAGTACTGGAAACCAACTTAATGACGTAAATGACATTATGCTGTATTATTATTTGGCGCGCTTTTCATTTAGTACTAGGTTAAAATGTCTTTTTAAACGTTTCCTTGCATGTAATAAAAAAAAATGTTTAGTTTAGTGTAAGATCTAAATATAATTCACCTCGTGAACATCAAAGGTTCAGATTTCACTCGTAGCTACGCCACTCGTGAAATATACCCTTTGTTGCTCACTCGGCTAAAAAATATATCCCGATCTTACACTGAACTAAACAAATACCCTCTATGTAAACAAAATTTTATTTTGAGTTCCATGCAAAATACTTATTCACCATAGCATTATCATTTCTCACTTTTTAAATAAACGTTTAATTTTGCACACTCACACATCGAATAAGGCAAGTAATGATCTTTTTGTATTTGAACAAATGTTAAATATATGTGACAAGACGACGGATTTATGGTCCCAGCAGGTGTCAAACTATTTGACACACTATATCAATCTCATCAGACGGGTAAAGTAGATGCTTCATCATCTTTTTGTAAATCGTTTTCAAGTGGTTATTAAAAATGAAATTATCCATCATATACCATGTTAGTACTCACTATAAATTATAGGACCGATTTCCTGAAGTACGTCCTTCTTCAACAGCAAATAATTCAATTGCTTTAATCGTAGATTGTTTTTTTAGTTTATTTATTAATAACTTTATGAACTAAAGTCAATTTGTCCAGGTCTATACAACATAGGGTTTCTTTGGAAAAATCAATAATAATAGATTTAGATTTTTTTACATGTAAAATAGGGAAAGGTGCAGTATTCTGGAATTCTCATCACTTTGTCATACTGTATATAGGGCATATAATTTTTTTGCCATTGCCATATCAATACTGACTTTTTATAACTAACTGAGAAGCTATCTAACAATGCAATTTGTTACAGAAAATATTTCTCTATAATATTAATGTCTATCAGCATCCCATTGATTATAGACAATTAATTTGTAAATAAAACTACAAAAGGAAAGGAAAAGTCCGCTATGTAATCAATCAGTACAACGAGCCGGATAGAAATTAAAGAAGATGAATATGTTTAAAGCTGAACTTTTCTTAATGTAAAACGCAATGAAACGGAACAGCAGGATTTTATTGATTATCGTCTTCGGTGCGAAACTCATGAGGACAAGAGTTACTCATACGTACTATCGAAGTAATTTTTAGGTATTAATGCATTTTTTTAATATCATCAGGTATAATGGTATTAAATTATGCCTCATATAGCCCTTCAGAGACTTGTCGGGACCTTACTACAATTACAGCGCATGTCTCTGTTGTAAACGTCAAGATGCATCATCACCTGCACCATCATCATCAATCCATCATCATCATCATCATCATCACCATTATCATCTAAATCGCCATCACTACCCTAGTGACCATCAAAATCATAAATAACATGACCTCAGTATTCATTATCATTAAAATCATCATCACGTCAAACATTGTCAAAGTCAGCATTACCTAAATCATTATCATAAAAACCCCGTCATCATTAGCATCATTATCAAGAAATATCTTCCTATGTATCATCATTATAATCAGCAAAACATCACCTGTATCATCATCATTATTATAAGGTAACTGTTTCAAAGATTAGTCACGCTTATTCTTCAATGGGTAAACATTTACATTTACCTAATTTCTGCACACAATTATGTTTTACATCCCACAGTATTCAAGAAGAATATTTGTTAGAATTAAATATGTAATGCTTACACCATTAGGTTTGCGATAATACTTTAAACGGTTGGTTTAACAAGATTTATTTCTTCTTCCATATTTATAAACAAAATTATACAGGATTGAGTAGAAACTCTCTCCAGTTAATGCTATGCAATGACATTTGGAAGGGGAGTGCAATAATAAAAATGATTTAGGATGTTAATTAACACTGCAAATATTGATAATATTTTAGATGTGACATAATTTATATTTACAAAAATCACATGCATTTGACTTAACTACACACAGCATGTTGTTTGCGTTAATGTCTTGGTTCAAATTGTCCAGTAGTATGGATTAGAAGAATCTCATGTTTGTATGTCAATGTCTTGATTGCGAGTCTTAAATCAAATCATCACCTTGGTTTTTGCTTTAATACAAATCATTTTTATCTTAAAAATATAGGGGCTACACTTTGGATTTAACTGACCACAGTGTTGGAGCAGTATCTATATACGCTTGCAGAAATCATTTTATTTTACCAAATTGTCCAAGAAAATATGACAAACAAGATCAACAATGAAAGGCGGCGTTCAATGAACGCAACCCCCATATGATCCAGCAACAAGAACTAGTGGCAAGGAGCCCAGGCGGACCCCAAACAAAATCAGGACAGGGCAAAGACAGAGCACGGACAGGTTAATCATTAAATGATAAATTAATTTTAACTGATTAGAAATTCAAAGAAAAGAATAATAGGCCCACAAAGGGGAAGGAGACAGGAGACCGGGGGAAGGGGAGGGGGGTTAATCAAAGAAATAAAAACAATAGGTAATGGGGAAGATACTTACCGTAGACGAGAAAACAACAAGGGACACAAGCAAAAGTGTCACCAAAACAGTATGAAACAACATAGACATACATCTGAGGAACACATAGGGGCGCCGCCTTGGAACGGTCAGCAGCATAATAATGACTGCTGGGGAGTTTAAACCGGTTAATGGTGCACCAAGACCTTCAAGTTGATCAGCTTGAACTTGACCTTGCTCTTTATTCTTGATCCGTTTTGTGTCAGGTTAGAAAGATTCGTATCTAAATTGATGTCGTCCGTATAAGTGTGAAATATTTACATAAAAGTAAGAAGTATTACATACATACCTAACGATTAACGCACATTAAAGCATATGTCGTGCTTTGATGGTACCTATGTGTTAAAAAATGAAAGGGTACCTGTGATATGAAAATTCAAATGAAGAGAGGTAGCCCGTGCCGCTACAAATCCGAAAGTAGGCTGTTTTTATGAATTTTTCATTTATGTTTGACAATATACTGCCATTTGTCCGAAGATGCTATGTATATGAACATATTAAATATGTATGATGCATAATTTATATAATCAAGCCACAGGTTCATTTTAGCCCGAAATTTTTTTTTCTTTTTTTTTCTTTTTTTTTTTTTTTGAAGCCCAAGAGGTAACTCCGTTTATTGTCCCCGTAATAGGTAACATAGTTTCGGGGATCTATCCACTATTTTACCTGACAATTTATTATAATGTTACAAAAGACATATTACGGGCATTTATATCATACATTATTTTATAATACATACAATACACAGAAGATAAATGTTCTCTTGGGATTCAGAGTATTTCATTTCCACCAAAACTGGATATAATATACACAGACTGTAATATATAAGTAGTTAATTCAAAAAAGGTTCTATCTATTTGCTATCATATCAACTAATGAGTACATAGATTTTTTAACTTTTGTATAACTAACTATTGAAGATGCTAGCTTTAAACTGCAGACAAGGCCTTGTAAAGATGGTATTATCTCCCTCCTCTTGCACAAGAATATATATCTTTTTAATTCTAGACAAAAAATATTAAATTGACATTGATCACCTTTTTGATACCCTAAAATAAATGTTTTACAATCAACCTTCCAATCAACATTATGACATTTTAGCAATTGTTGCACATCTGAGATAAAAGTTTTTATAACCGAACAATTCCAGAATAAATGAGATAATGTCTCTTTTTCTTCTTTGCAGAAAGTGCATTTATCAGATTGTGTCAATTTCATTTTAGACATTAAATAGTTTGTTCCTAGAATTCTATGGGTGATTCTAGTTTGAAGCCATTGAAGGTAACTATCATTAGTTTCAGTGTGAACCCATTCAAACAGGTATTTCCACTCAGTATCATCAATGTTAAAATAAGCATTCCATTTTGATATGCATGTAGGTATTTGACAATTATCAATAAAAACATTAGTAGCCCGAAAAATATGTCGAGGTGATGGGCGAAGCAAGACATGTCGATTTTTTGTAGCTTATTGTGAAGTTGCAGTACATAAAAATCGGGCACATGACAAATCAGCATATAAATAAAACATTCTAGTGTTCCGTGGTATACATCTTTTCTACGTGTCATACCTCCTTTCCTTATTACAATGAAAGTTTACTGGAGAGTTATTCTTCGCTGGTTTATTTTTAGCAGAGAATGGCTTGTGCATGTTCAAAGAGGGTACCGTTTGAGCAGATTTCGCAAAGAGGGTACCGATATGGATATGCACAGTGGTATTTTGTTTTGAGTTAAATCGTCGTTTTTTTAGTAAAGCTCTTCCGTTTTGAAAGAGACATGTATTGTCCATAAAATTGTAGTTATAAAGATTAATAATTAATATTGTATGGTGTCACATAATAATCTATAATAGACATTGTATAGTTATGTTTTTTTTTTATATAGGTAGAAAGTTCAATGGAATCTGCACAAAGGTTTTTGATTTAATACGGTTCATATTTCAGTTCATATTTGTACAAGCTAATGATGTCAAACTAGATACCACAGATGTTCGTTCATAATAACATAGGAATATCTGATAGTGTTGAAATGCTATCATTATTTTAAGCACCTAGTATTCTTTTATATACAAGGAATAAAATTTCATTTTTACATGTTCCATGAATTGTTCACGTTTGCACTAACTAATCTGACAAAAAAGAAAAGAAACTTATTCTAACGTTATATCTGGACAGAATAAAAATTAATTACTGCATATCCTAGACATGTCCTCAGGTTTTGTTTAAATAAATCAGTATATTAAAGGAATATGTTACGTTACATAAAGATATATAGGGCGATGTATTCTATACAATGGAACGTAGTTGAACTTTACATAGTCTTAAAATATGGTTATAACATAGTGTAAATGTGTAAACCAAAACGCTTACCTCTATAATATAAAATTAAACTAACCACCAGAATGCTGTAAATAAGTAACAGCATAGTTGAGGTTCTTCTTGCTTTGTTGAATAAATTCCGAATTTTCTCCATATTTGTTAATATATATGAAACAGCGTTTAGAAAATCCAACAATGTTCTACATTAGTTATTGAGAAATATTCATTTTTTATGTGCGCAAACAGATGCTTGTGAGGAAAGCGCAATAAACAGATCAGGGTTTATTAATAATTCACAAATTATCGCTCTTTTACTTGACAATAAGTTATTGTCTACCTTAAGTAAATAAGGTTAATCAGACATAAATACGTTTTTACGATTTGACAAATACATCATAGATATATATAAGTTTGGAGTCAAATAGTTCGTATAGATACAAAATACTTTAGTAAAATTGCGAATGAAAGAATTGTGGACGTGGTTATGACTGTCTGATTTATTGTGATCCTGTCGCCAGTCATTCCGTAAAAAAGGACAATAATTTCCGTAAAAAAACAGCGTTTCAAACACTTACTGTGTTCTTTTTAACTGTCATTAATTATTGGTTATAAAGATTTTTGACAGGATATATTATAAGTTATAAAGAATTTTGACGGGTGTTTGAAAATATTATCTGTCAGGAATATTTATAACGAACTTATAATACAAGAAACTTCTATTTTTGAAAGGAAAGTGAGATTTTTTCATAAATTGACAGCAGCCGTGAATATAACACTTTATTACCCTTCCAGATTTTTTCCGCCTTTCTGATAAGATATTGATCACCCGAAAGAAATTGATATTATCAAGCCAGACGGGTAATCGTATACACACTAAATTTCCCCGTTGGGTACCCCACGTTGTAAACAACATGCGCTGAGGTGATGCGCGTACGGTTCGATTTTACGCAGTGTAAATTCCGATTTACAAGCACTTTTTAACTGTTAAATGATAAATATTTACCAAAGTAGAGTATGATTCATATTCTCATCTGTATTAAAAAACAAATATGACCTCATGAAAGCTTGATATTAATTACAAAAAAGTGCGTTCAATAGACTTCTCCTTTTCTCTTGTTTACATTCGTTAGGTACGGGAAAAATACGTCATGTATTTATGTGACGTCATGTAGTGATGAAAGGGTACCCTAAAGGGAATCTTATTTGGACGTTTCATTTGAAACAGCAATGCTTTTTTAAAAAATCGTCTTAACTCGGCAGGGGAAGGGTAATAAAATTATTATTTGGGTTAAGAAGTGATGTATGTGGATATATTACCTGCCAAGATAAAATATCACCCTCGCCTACCGGCTCGGGTGATATAAAATCTTAGCAGGTAATATGTCCACATATAAAACTCAAAAACCAAAATAACATATAATATGAACGTCACGATTATTCAATAAAAAGCGACGTTACAAACATGCAGTATTATGATATTCAATATAAGATGAAGATAAAGATGATATAATCTATGATATTATTAGTTATAAATATTTTTGACAGGTTATATGACTTATACATAAACGGTTAGAGAGTGTTATATTCCAAACAACCTATTATATACGTCATATAATATGTCAAGAATGTTTACAACGAATATATAATACAGGAAACTTACCTTTTTAGAGAAAAATACAATGTATATAAAAACATGATAAAATGACAGAAGCTGAGAGTATAATTTATAAACACGGTACGATTATCCAATGAAAAATGGCATTACAAATGTGCAGTATTCTAAGACATTTATTACAATATTAACCAATATATTAAAGGTATATGCCGTTTTACAATTTGACATAGAGCACAATGAAAACTACAAAATTGATCGCATTTAATCTCTGTATGCTCTTAGAATACGGTTATAGAAACAGTTTAAACTTTTTCGAGTTTTCAGCCCTTTAAATTGGAAAGTTCTCTTATTTCAAGAGCAGATAATTTACAACCAATGTCATATGTTTTTGTTCATTTCATGCAGCTGACTTCAATTAAGTTTGTTTGAAAAATGTTAAGAACATTTAATGAAAACATTTCACTAAGTCTGCAAACATAAATATTAGTTCTTTTTTAATTAAGCTATCTTTCAATAAAAATGATGTTAGAAACAAATAACATCGACTTTACTTTAAATAGATTTTAAACCAATGTGAGAATAAAATTTGCAAGTGCCCATTTTTTTTACAAACGTTCATTTACTATAAGAGTAAATAATTTAGCAAAACAACTTATCAAAGAAATATCTCTTCAATTTGTAGGTAAACACTTGAATCCCCCTTTTTAAAAACAGGTATAATCTTTAACAAAGAAAACATTTTATCTTAAATAAAATTGCTAAAGGTTTATAAAAATTATCGATTCCCTATTTGAAGAATTCGTACATTTTACTATTGAACGAACATTGAACGAACAAATTTTATTTGCCCGCAAAAATTCATTCTTATTTTAGTAACAGTAAACGGTGCATCTAACTCATCAAATGTACAATTTATGTCTTTTACAGTTACATAGTTATTTACAAAGGTTTCTATATTAACATATTTTTCTATTGAAAAACCCAGATGTAAGGTTCTTAAAATGATAAAAAAAAAATCTACCATTTCAATCAAACACTTATACATGTATACAACATGACTTACAGTCGAGCATTGGGAAAAGGAAATAATTGAAGTAATTCAGCTTCTTAGTTTAAAGTCGTGCTTCAATTCATCACTATTTTATACGAAATATTTTTAATTGCCTCTATCCAATTGATATTTACAATATCTTTCATCTGGTCTAAATTACTTGAATAAATAAAATCTATAAAAATATATATATTTGTGTTGTTAAAAAATCGGTGACATTAAATGAAAATCGCATTCATTGTTCCGCACGTGAAAGAATATGAAAGAAAATGTAAAGTTTCTTTACGGAACCTTCGTTCGCAATAAAAACTTAAAATCACGCTATCTATTAACAATTTATGGAACTGATACTTGGATGTCCTTATTTCTTTGCAGGAAAAGGTGAGATGTACATAATAGATAGGGATATTCCTATGTCATGAAAAAGTGTACGTAATCAGCTAAAAGAGTGACAGAAATAAACGATCGCGTTACTGACCAAAAGAATGCGTGTCCAAAACACATTTTCTTGGTATAAGGAAATGTAATGTTCTACTTTTAACATGCATATTGTAATCGTCATCTTCATTTACCTGTATTGATTTATAGATAGCGTAAGAAAAGAAGATTGATATGTGATTTAGAAAATAAAACAGTAAACTCCCTGATAAAAAAGGGGTTTAATCCCTCAAAACATTGGAGGTTGACGCACTTTGTGAAATAGATAGTCAATAATTAACTGTTTCCAGGGCGGTTTCTTATTCTAGTCTTCGCATTTACTTCTATTTAAAAATAAAAGAAAACAAAATTAAATTAATAGGGAAATGGTATTTTTGCCGGAGACCTTTTCCTTTGCTTAGAAATACATGTATAAACTAAATAGAGCCATTCACTTTGTGATACTCGAACGACCTGGAGCATATTTAACAAATTATTGTAATAAAATGCGAAATGGACATACCGCCTACGTAATGGACATTTGTATTAAAGGTTATGGTCTAACATTGATAAATAATATCAATTTTTATAAAACTTTCGTTTAACATATGATATAAAACTACAGATTGTACTAATAAATATTACTTTTTTCCTAATAAATATTCACATTTCAGAAAAAAAAAATCGTATCTAGCCTCTACAAAATGGATTTTTTGCTAGCGAAATGGACATTTGTTTTACAAATTATGGTTCAATTGTTATAAAAAAGTATTATTTTTATTGACTTAAACTAAACATCTGATATAAAACTACAAACTGAACCATGTGACATTATTATTTGAAAAACGTCTATAAAATGGTAAATAGCACTATACATATTTAAAACAATTGATGATATTTTTATTGGGAATATAATAATATATATATTTCAAAAATTCAGAATTATATCTTTTAAATTTGGTATTAATTAATTTATCAAACTTATTTAATGTTGACCAATGACAAAAATATTAAATATATTTTATATATTAAAAATATTTTGTTCGAAGCTTGCAGTTTTTTTAATAAAACTTTATTTTCTGATGCAAACATTGTAACAAATTTTGAGTTCATAGGGAAAAAAAGTTCAGCATTTTATGAATTCGTATAGAATCAATTTAACTGACGGTTGAAAATTGATAAAATTACACATTTTAACTAGTTTCTTATGCCACAATTTGTTATATAATATTAGCTTTTAAAATTTATATAGAATTATTACATATGTTTTCATTTAAACAAGCATTGTGTGTCCATAGAAGACAATATAACCATTTTCATTCATATCACCATTAAATGAATAACCATTTTTTAAAAGTTTTATGATCAGCAGTTTGATATTGTAATAACAGTAAATTTCAGCATTTATATGGACTGACATTATCAATTCAAAGCAGAGACATAATTTATATTACATAGCTCTTACGGTGACCATACTTTAAATTGATTTCAGAAATGTTTGTACTTCTATAAAAATATTATAGTTAAAGGATAAAACTACAACAGACTGTACATACACAATATCTTCTTCTCTTTAACTAGAGGTATAACTTGATATAGCCTCTAATTCAATAACATAATCATTTATGTATAAATGATTTCCAATTAGAATAAATATCATGGTGTCAATGAATACAACAGCTGGTATTTGCTAGTGTAAAACAGTCCTGTATTTGATACTTTGGAAGATGAAACCATTGACAATACTAAGTTTAGGATAGAAGGCAATATGTCACCAACGATATACGCAAGCGCGGCCAATGTTCTATATTCTTATTTCGTATGTTCAGATATTTTCATTCTAAAAAGTAAATAAAATAAAAAAAAGATAATAAATAAATAAATAACACAATTCTGATCTAAATTCATACCGCTGCAGGATAAGATGAAAGTATCAGATAAAATTGATTTGGGTAAATATTATAATATGATCAAAAGTTGTGTATCCGTCAAAAGTAATTATGATCAGTCTTAAAGGCATATTATGCCTCAGAAACGATTGAAAGTAACAAAATTTTATTTTGACTTCTATGCAAAATACAAATTCACTATAATATTGTCACTTTTACTTTATAAAACAGTGTTTAATTTTGTACAATCATGCATCGAATTAGGCAAGTAATGATCTTTTTTTATTTGAACAAATGTTAGATATAGGAGACAGGACGGCTTTATGGTACAAACGTGCCTGTACAGCAGGTGCCAAACTATTTGACATAATATATCACTCTCGTCAGACGGCTAAAGTAGATGCTTCATAGTCGTTCTATAAATCGTTTTCAAGTGGTAATAAAATATGAAATTCTACAGTATGTACCATGTTAGTACTCACAGTAAATTATAGGACCAATTTCCTGACAGATCTAAAGTACGTCCTTCTTCAACAGCAAATAAATCAATTGCCTTAATCGCAGATCGTTGTCAGTTATATTTCACTTGAAGAATTATAGTAATTTGGACGATCAAATGAAATCGAACGAAGGGTTATATATTAAAAAATCGTGTCACATTATTTTTTCAGTGCGTCGTCTTAAATGACACGGTAAACTGTTTAAATCTGCATTTTAATGTCTTGAAAAGGTTACAAGATGGACAACCAATTGTATCTTTTTCAAATTGTTATACAATTTATTTTTATTTCCTAACTATTTATGCATACCTAGTACATTTATTTATAACTTTATTGTGACAAATTTTTCAAGGGCTATACAACATATTTATCTTTTTAAATGTCTCAGTTTCTTTAAAAATAGGAATAGGTGCAATATTTAGGGATTCTCATCACTTTGTCATACTGTATATAGGTCATATACTTTTTTGCCATTGCAATATTAATACATTGTACTCATTTTGCATAACTAACTGAGAAGCTATTTAACAATGCAATTTTTTACAGTGAATATTTCTTTAGCCTGTAGATTATAGAAAATCAATTTGATATAAATAAGACTGCAAGGGGTAGGAAAAGTCAGCTATGTAATCCATCAGTACAACAAGCCGGATATTATTTAAAAGAGTTGAATATGTTTACAGCCAAGATGTTTTATATGTAAAACGCAGTGAAAAGAAACAGCAGGGTTTTATCGATTATCGCCTTCGATGCGAACCTTAAGAGGACAAGAGTAACTAGTAAGTGCTGTGGAAATGATTTCATTGCTTAATATCATCAGGTATAAGGGTAAGAATTGATGCCACGATATTTACGCCTCATATAGAACTTCGAAGACCTGTCGACATCTTACTACAATTGCAACGAATATCACTCACAACAAAAGGCAGTTGAATACGTCAAGATGCCTCATCAACTGCATCCTCATCATTAAAATCGCCATCACTTACATCGTGACCATCAACATCATAATCATAATTAACCTAACCTCAATAATCATATCATTAAAATCGTCATCACGTCAATCATTTTCAAAATCATCAATGATTCAAGCATTGTCATAACAAACCATCATCATTTGCATCATTATCATTAAAATCGCCATCACCTCCATCGTGAGCATCAACATCATAATCATAATTAACAACACCTTAATAATCATTATCATTTAAATCATCATCAAGTCAATCATTGTCCAAATCATCATTAATTCCAGCATTATCTTAACAAACCATCATCATGTGCATAATTGCCATGAAGAATCATTCTTCCCCTGCATCATCATTATAATCAGCATAACATCCCCTGTATCATCATCATCATTATAAGGTTACTGTCTCCTTATTTATCATGAGGATCATAAGTATCACCTTTATCACCATTATGATCATCCGTTCTTCCATCAACAAAATAATTATTATCACGACATCCATCATCAAAATCTGCATCATCATCATGAAAATAATATAAGTTATCACCTCCAACAATATAATCATTGTCATTGCTCTATTACATGAAAGACCAATGGGTGTTTTAATGTTAAGAAAGGGGACCGAAATTGTTGCATGATGAGACATATTGATACTTCAAAAATTACAGTTTTTAACTATAACATCAATCAACATCAGATAACTTGACTTGCTTAAATAAGGCCCTTATTTAAGAAAAAAATGCGTTTCACTATTCCGCATTGGTGGTGATGATGATGATGATGATGATGATGATGTACAGATGATGTTGATTACTATATACTGGTGATGATAATGATGATGAACCATGTATTGATGATGTTGCTACTAATGATTGCAGACTGATAATGATGATGATGATGTATTTCCTATTGATGATAATGATTATTATAATGTTGATGATTGTGATGCTGATAATGATGATGATGAAGATGCATGAAATGATGATTGTACTGATGATGATGAAGATGATTATGATGTTGATGATGCACAATGTTAAAAATGACTAAACCTGTGTGTAATAATATTCACCCACAATAAGTCAAAAATATTAATTACTTGTTGATACTTGGGGATAGGTTAATGATGGAAGTGGTGACGATTTTGATGATGACGGTGATAATTATTTTAATAATGATGCAGTGATGATGATTTTGATGATGACAGAGGTTTTGATGATTTTGATGAATATTGATGTAATGAGGTTTTGATGATGATTGTTATGCCTTTGATGATGATTGAAATGTTGTTGTTGATGATGATGATGATGATGATGATGGTGATAATGATGATGATGATCAGGCACTTGAACCTTTTCTGGGTGACGTTTTTTTTATTTTCACCAACTATAAGACTAAGACTTATTTCGTTGAAGTCAGGCATCACCTTTGAATCGATGCATGTTTTTCGGAGAAAGTTCCCGGGAATTTTACCCGTTTGAACTAAATTGAATGGCTCTCAAAAAGCGCAGCGGGTAACGCTCTCCGGGAAGCTATATTCCCGGAGAAAACATACCATGCCAGTGTCGAGAAAATCAGGTCTATAGATATACATGTGGTGGTGTTTTTCTATAAACTTTCCTGCGACTTTGTTTAAGAACGAAACGTTCTATTTTACATGTTAAATCTTTAGCAGATATAGATTATTTTGATGTTAAATATATATGTATAACTCACAATATTCATTGTTTTCCAGATATATGAAAAAAGAGCAAATTAATCAAATCTGTTTTTGAAGCTTGTCAAATGTGTATAACTAGCTTTCTTGTTCATTGTTTTGTTTCTAACTGGGATGACAAAATAGCAAAATTATGAGAGAACTAGTAAAAATCCACAAACGGGTACATGTACTGCAACAACTATATTCCCCTTAAACTTGCTGTTCATAATCCTATATTTGATGCAATAAAAGAGGTCTAATAACTTGCCTACAAAATTAATTATTAATTGATTGGTTTTATCGATATCAATTACACGCACTGTGTGACCTTCTTTCAAAATGGTGGATAAAATCAACTTTTGTCCTGGAAAAAAGTCAACCTTTGTCCTGGGAAAGAAATCAACTTTTGCCCTGTTGGAATGTGATATAATTGATTAAGAACATATGAGCACATAAATTAAAGTAACTTATATATCTTATGTTACAAAATTTCTTAACGTTAATTCTTAAATGGGTAAATATTGACATGTACCTCATTTCTGCAACACAACCATGTTATACATCATACATTATTCAAGTAGGAATACTAGAACGGCCACTTACAAAAGTGTCAAATAAAGAATATATTAAATAATGTGTTTTTATGTTGAAAATTAAATATGTATTGCTTACACCAGCAAGTCTGTGATAACGGTTGAACAATAGATTAAAAAATCAATTAGAGTACATAAATTGCATCCAGTATAAAACTCTCTTCAGTTAGCGCTATGCAATGACATTTGGATGGGGAGTGCAATAATGAAAATGAATTGGGATGATGATAACAATATTAATGCAAATATTGATCATATTTAAGATATGACATAAGTTATATTCACAAATCACATGTATTTGACTTAACTACAAACAACTTCAAACAACTTCATGTCTTCATTGTCTTGATTCAAATTGTCCAGGAGACTGGATAAGAAGGATCTCATGTTTGTATGTATATGTCTTGATTGCGAGTCGTCAATCACATCAACACCTTCTGTGTTGTGTCTTTATCTTGAAAAATTAAGGTTTTCACCTTTAGCCTTTAGTTAAATGTCGTTATTCAGCTGTCAAAGATTTTTCCCCATTTTGTCTTGAATAAAATTGTCTGTATAAAAATCATTTCGCTTTTTATCATATTGCCCAAGATCTTCAAGTTGACCAGACTGAACTTGACCTTCACTCATAAATGACCTTCATCTTGCTCTTTATCCTGATTCAATGTGTCTCAGGTTAGAAAGATTTTTATCTTAATTGATGTCGTCCGAGTTTGTTTCGCTGGATTTGAATATTCCTTGATCGGCTGCTTTTTGTTTAATTCATATTGTCCAGTTTGTTCTTTTCGTCTTGGCTAATAAATGTCGCTTATTGCGTACAACTCTTTTGCTTTGATAGAGACATGCATTGTTCTTAATATTGATGTTCTAAGCTGTTAAGAATAAATAAATAAGACTTTTCGGTCCAACATTATAATCTATGATAGACATTGTATGGTTATGTTTTTTGTAACTTATATAGTTAGAAAGTTCAATGGAATGTGCACAAAGGTTTGATATTACAAGGATCATATTTCAGTTCATATTTGTACTATCTAATGACGTCAAACTAGATACCACAGCTGTTCGTTCATAATAATATAGGAATATCTGATAGTATTGAAATGCTTTTATTTTTTAAGCATCCAGTATTCTTTTATATACAAGAGATAAAATTTCATTTTCACATGCTCCATTAATCTGTTAGGTTTGCGCCAACTAATCTGACAAAAAGGATAGAAACTAATTCTACCGTTATATCCGGAAAAAATAAAAATTAACTACTGAATATCCCAGAAATACAAAATATCATAATAAGTTAATTTGCGTCACCCTGCCAACATTTTGCTTATTATTATGAGTGTGTTTTTAGAAAGAGAAAACAAGGAATAATGTAAGTAAACTTTGTAGCAATAACATGCAAATGGTACGAATAATGAACTGAACTTAGGAATCAAAATCTACGTTCTTTATCTCATATGAAGAAATATATCAATTCCATTGTTCCCATGGCAACTATAATAACGTTTTAAGATTTAAATGAATGATATGAGTATTGCATGATAACCACTTGCTGGTTGTTTTATGTCTGTTTCATGCTTTTTTCAAAACAAAATTGAAATGCATAAAACATATTCAAACAGATACATATTTGTTTTATATTTATACATGTTCGTAACGTTATCAGCTTTTATTTAAATAAATCAATATATTTAAGGTATATGTTACGGTTACATTTATACATATAGCGCAATGTAAACTACACAATACTATGTATTTGAACTTTGCATTGGCTTAGAAAATGATAACAACATAGTATGAACAAGCCTTGAAATATTGTAAATGTGATAAACCAAAACGCTTACCTTTATAATATAAAAGTAAACTGACCACAAGGATGCTGAAAATAAGTAATAGTATAGTTGAGGTTCTTCTTGCTTTGTTGAATAAATTCCGAATTTTCTCCATATTTGTTATTCTATATGAAACAGCTTTTAGAAAATCCAGAAATGCGCTATATCAGTTATTGAGAAATATTTATGTATTAAGTGCGCAAACAGATGCTAGTGAAGAAAGTGTAATGAGCAGATAAGGGCTTATTAATAATTCATAAATTATCGCTCTTTTGCTTGACAATAAGTTATTGTCTATCTTAAGTAAATAAGGTTTATCAGAGATATAATACATTTTTACGATATTATATATACATCATAGGTATATATAAGTATGGAGTCAAAGAGTTCGTATAGATACCTAATACTTTTGTAAAATTGCAGATGAAAGAAATGTGGAGGTGCTAATGACTGCGTGATTATGCATCGTGCGAGACACGTGACTCCTGTCGCCAGTCATTTCGTAAAAAAGTACAATATTTTCAGTAAAATGTCAGTGTTTCAAAAAGTTATTGTGTTCTTCTTAACAGTGTGATAACAGTCATTAAGATTTTTGACAGGTTATATTATTTGTTATAAAGATTTTTGACAGGTTATATGGCCCTATATAAACGTTGTTTGAAAATATTATCTGTCAGAAATATTTATAACGAATTTATAATGCAAGAAACTTCTATTTTAGAAAGAGAAGGGAGATTTCTTCATAACTAGCAGCCGTGAATAAAAACTTTATAATACTGCACGTTTGTAATGTCACTTTTCATAGGATAATCGTGACGTTTATATAGTTTTATTAACACACGGCTGCTGTCAATTCTCTTAGAAATCTCACTTTTTTTTCTCAAAAAAGGAAGTTTGCTGTATTATAAATTCGTTATAGATATTCCTGACAGGTAATATGGCCTTGCGGCTCGGGTTATATTTTCAAACAGCCATTTATATAGGGCAATATAACCTGTTAAAAATCTTTAAAACTAATAATATAAACGTCATGATTATCCAATGAAAAGCGACGTTACAAACGTGCAAGATGAAGAGATAGATGATAGTATCAATTATAATTTTTTACAGGTTATATAGCCTTATATATAAACGTTTAGAGAGGGTTATATTCTAAACAACCTTTATATACGGCCATATAACATGTCAAGAATCTTTATAAGTATTTGTAATACAGAAAACTTACCTGGTTAGAGAAAAATATAGAATTACATGATAAAATGACAGCAGCTGTGTATATGAATTATGTAAACGCTAAGATGATTCAATGAAAAGTGACATTACAAACGTGCAGTAGTATAAGACATTTTATATAATAATAACCAATATATTAAAGGTATATGCTACGGTTACAGTTTGACATAGAGCACAATGAAAACTTCACAATAGAATGCATTTAATCTTTACATGATCTTAGAAAATGATTACAGAAAAGTTTATACTTTTTCGAGTTCTCTGCCCTTTAAATTGGAAAGTTTTCTTATTTCAAGAGCAGATAATTTACAACCAATGACATATGTTTTTGTGCATTTCATGCAGCTGACTTCAATTCTATTTTGTTTGCATAATGTTAAGAACTTTAATGAAAAAAAAAATCATTAAGTCTACAAAACATTAATATATTTCTTTTTTTTTTAATTAAGCTATCTTTCAATAAAAGAATGTTAGAGACAAATAGCATCGACTGTACTATAAATATATTTAAACCAAACTGGGCATCAGTGAGAATAACATTTACAAGTGCCCATTTTTTACAAACGTTAATTTACTATTACCGTAAATAATTTAGCAAAACAACTTATCAAAGAAATACCTCTGCAAATTGTAGGTAAACTTGAATCCCTTCTTTTAAAAACAGGTATTATCATCACCAAAGAAAACATTGTTTATCTAAAATATAGTTGAATAAAGGTTAATCTTAAATATCGATTCCCTTTTTGGAATATTTGTACATAATACGATCGAACGAACAAGCTTTATTCGTCCGCAAAAGTTCATTTCTTATTTTAGTAACAGTAAAAGGTGCATCTAACTCATAAAATGTTCACAGTTACATAGTTATTTAAAAAGGTGTCTATTTAAACATCTTCTTCTACTGAAAACTCAGATGTAAAGGTCTTAAAATGATTAAAAATATCTACAATTTCAATCAAACACATATATACAACATGACTTACAGTCGAGCATTGGGAAAAGGACAAATAATTGCAGCAATTCAGCTTCTAAGTTTAAAGTCGTGCTTCAATTCATAAATATTTTACAAAAATCTTTTTATTTGCCCCTATCGCATTGATGTTTACAATATCGTTCTTCTGGTCTAAATTATTTAAATAAAATTTTTTTTAAAAAATGATATATTTGTGTTGTTAAAAAATCGGTGACATTATATGAAAATCGTATTCATTTTTCAGCAAGTGAAAGAATACGAAAGAAAATGTAACGTTTCTTCACAGAACCTTCGTTTCCAAGAAAAACTTCAAATCACGATATCTACAAACAAAGCCGTGCTTTAATTTATCAATAGATTTTACGAAGACCTTTTTAAATGATTGCCTCAAAAGTAATTGATGTTTACAATATCGTTCTTCCGGTCTAAATTATTTCAATAAATAAAATTAAATATACAGTATGTATAATATAAAAATTTGTGCAAAAAGGAAAATATTTTTTAAGCATTTAAAGATTATTTATTTCCTTATTGAAAAAGCTTCCCCAATGGGAATTTTATTTCGAAAATTCCATACTAAAAAACCAAGGTAAATATGTTTAAAAAATTTTCTTTACATTTAAGAATTAACCCTCCCCTTTTTTGTCAATTTTACAGTTCCTTATAGTGCCCATTAGGGATGTACTACCTTAAGAAAAGAAAATTGATGTGTGATTTAGAAAATAAAACACTTAACTCCATGTTAAAGAGGGCTCTAATCCCTCGAAAAATTAGAAGTTGACACACTTTGTAAAATAGATAGTTGATAATTAATTGTTCCTTGGGTGGTTTCTTATTGTAGTCTTCGCATGAAATTATATTAAAAAAAAAAGAAAACAAAAATAGATTAATAGGAAAATAGTATGTTTGCCGGAGACAATGTCCTTCTTTTTTAGAAATACATGCATAGATTAAATCGAGAAATTCACTTTATAATACTTCTACGACCTGAGGCATATTTAACAAATTATTGTTATAAAATGCGAAATGGACTTTATTTCGCGAAATGGACTTTCCGCCTACGTAATGGACATTTGTTTTACAAGTTATGGTCTAACCTTGATAAATAATATCATTTTTATTATTACTTTACGTTTAACATATGACATAAAACTACAGATTGAACTACTTAATATTACCTAGAAGTTTTTCCTAATTAATATTCACATTTCTGAAAGAAAAATCGTATCTAGCCTCTACGAAATGGATTTTTTGCTAACGAAATGGACATTTGTTTTACAACTTATTATGGTTTAACTGTTATAAATAGTATAATTTTTATTACCTTACGCTTAACATATAATATAAAACTATAAGCTGAACTATGTGGCATTTATATTATCAAAACGGATTTTTTTAAATCGTATCTAGGCTCTACGAAATGGTGCATAGTATTGTACATATTTAAAACAAATTATGATATTTGTTTTTTTATTGGCAATTTATATATATTTCAATAAGTTAGAAATAATCTTTTAGATTTGTTATTCATTATTTAGTCAAACTTATTAAATGATGGCCAATGACAAAAATACGGTTGAAAATATTTCATTCTAAGGTCGCGGTATTTCTTAAAAACTTTTTTTCTGATTTCAGATGCAAACATTATAACAAAATTTGAGTTCATTTGATTTTCAGCATTTTATGAATTCGTATAAATAAACAATTCAACATTTTCTGAAATTGATAAAAATACACATTATAACTAGTACTAGTTTCTGGTGTCACACATGAATATATCATAGTTTTTTTAAATTCATTTAAACAGACTATAAATGTTTTCATGTAAATAAGCATTGTGTCTATACGCTGTGTGTACATAGAAGACAAATTAGACAATATAACCGTCATCATTAAGTGATTTAACTTTTTTTAAAAAGTTTTATGAACTGAGTTCATATAAATAGTTAGATCTTTTATATTAAACAGAAATAATAGCGAGTTTCTCCATTTATACGGACAAACATTATCAATTCAAAAAAGAGACAGTTTTTATATGACATAGCTCTTAGGATGGCCGTGCCTTTAATTGATTACTTCTATGAAAATATCATGGTAAAAAGAAATACTACAACAGACTGTTCATAAAAACTATTTACATAATGACGTCTTCTCCTTGACTAGAGGTATAACTTGATATAGCCTCTATTTAAGTTACATTTCGTATAAATGATTTCCAATTAGAAAAAATATCGTGGTGTCATTGTATACAACAGCTGGCATTTGCTAGTGTAAAACAGTCCTGTATTTGATACTTTGGAAGATGAAACCATTGACAATACATCATTTAAAAGTTATATATAAAAACTTCGTGAAATTATCATTTCAGTGTGACGTCTTCAATGGCATGGTTAACAGTTTAAGACTGCATTTTTAGTGTCTTTAAAAGGTTTCAAGATGGACAAGCGATTGTATCTTTTTCAAAATGTTATTCAATGTATTTATATTTTCTAACTATTTATCCATACATTTATTTATAACTTTATTACGTCAAGTTTTTCCAGGTCTATACAAGAGGGGTTATCCTTTGGTAAAACCAATAATAACAGATTTAGATTTTTTAAATGTCTCAGTTTCTTTAGAAATAGGAAAAGGTGCAATATTCGGGGATTTTCATTTCTTTGTCATTCTGTTTATAGGTCATATAATTTTTTGATTGATTATAGAAAATCAATTTGTTATAAATAAGACATCATGACCATTAACATCATAATCATAATTAACAACAACCTAATAATCATTATCATTAAAATCATCATCACGTCAATCATTGTCAAAATCATCATTAATTCCAATATTATCATAACAAGCATCCTCCTTTGCATCATTACCATGAAGAATCATTCTTTCCGTGCATCATCATTATAATCAGCATAACATCACCTGTATCATCATCATTATTATCAGGTAACTGTCACCTTGTTATGTTAAGAAAGGGGACCGACATTTTTGTTTGATGAGACATATTGATATTTCAAAAATTACAGTTTTTAACTATAAGATCAATAAACATCAGATAATTTGACTTGCTTAAATAAGGCCCTTATTTAAGAAAGAAATGCGTTTCACTATTGGTGATGATGATGATAATTCCATGATGATGATGATGATGATGTACAGATGATGTTGATTACTATATACTGGTGATGATAATGATGATGAACCATGTATTGATGATGTTGCTACTAATGATTGCGGACTGATAATGATGATGATGTATTTCCTATTGATGATAATGATGATTATAATGTTGATGATTGTGATGCTGATAATGATGATGATGAAGATGCATGAAATGATGATTGTACTGATGATGATGAAGATGATTATGATGTTGATGATGTACAATGTTAAAAATGACTAAACCTGTGTGTAATAATATTCACCCACATATGCCAAAAATATTAATTACTTGTTGATACTTGGGGATAGGTTAATGATGGAAGTGGTGACGATTTTGATGATGACGGTGATAATTATTTTAATAATGATGCAGTGATGATGATTTTGATGATGACAGAGGTTTTGATGATTTTGATGAATATTGATGTAATGAGGTTTTGATGATGATTGTTATGCCTTTGATGATGATTGAAATGTTGTTGTTGATGATGATGATGGTGATAATGATGATGATGATCAGGCACTTGAACCTTTTCTGGGTGACGTTTTTTTTTTATTTTCACCAACTATAAGACTAAGACTTATTTCGTTGAAGTCAGGCATCACCTTTGATTCGATGTGTTTTTCGGAGAAAGTTCGCGGAAATTTTACCCGTTTGAACTAAATTTAAATGGCTCTCAAAAAGCGCAGCGGGTAACGCTCTCCGGGAAGCTATATTCCCGGAGAAAACATACCATGCCAGTGTCGAGAAAATCAGGTCTAAAGATACGTGGTTGTGTTTTTCTATAAACTTTCCTGCGACTTTGTTTAAGAACGAAACGTTCTATTTTACATGTTAAATCTTCAGCAGATATAGATTATTTTGATGGATAATATATATAAATATAACTCACAATATTTATTGTTTTCCAGATATATGAAAAAAGAGAAAAAAAATCTGCTTTTGAAGCTTGTCAAATGTGTATAACTAGCTTTCTTGTTCATTGTTTTGTTTCGAACTGTAATGACAAAATAGCAACATTATGAGGGAACTAGTAAAAATCCACAAACGGGTACATGTACTGCAAATATTTTCCCCTTAAACTTGCTGTTCATAATCCTATATTTGATGTAATAAAAGAGGTCTAATAACTTGCCTACAAAATTAATTATTAATTGATTGGTTTTATCGATATCAATAATACGCACTGTTTGACCCTCTTTCAAAATGGTGGATAAAATCAACTTTTGTGTTGTTGTTTTTTTTAAGTTGAAAATTAAATATGTAATGCTTACACTAGCAAGTGATAACGGTTGGATTAAACAATAGATTAAAACATCTATTTCTTCTTCTTTATTTACAAAACAAAATTAAAGTACATAAATTGTATCCAGGATCTAAAGCTCGTATGTAACTATCTTTAGTTAGCGCTATGCAATGACATTTGAATGGAGAGTGCAATAATGAAAAGGATTTGGGATGATGATAACAGTATTAATGCAAATATTGATCATATTTAAGATATGACATAAGCTATATTTACAAATCACGTGTATTTGACTTAACTGCAAACAACTTCACACAACTTCATGTCTTCATTGTCTTGATTCATATTGTCCATGTGACTGGATTAGAAGGATCTCATGTTTGTATGTATATGTCTTGATTGCGAGTTGTCAATCACATCAACACCTTTTTCGTTGTGTCTCTATCTTGAAAAGTTAAGGTTTACACCTTTAGCCTTTAGTTAAATGTCGTTATTCAGCTGTCAAAGGTTTTTCCCCATTTTGTCTTGAATAAAATTGTCTGTATAAAAATCATTTCGCTTTTATCATTTTGCCCAGGATCTTCAAGTTGACTAGACTGAACTTTGCCTTCACTCATAAATGACCTTCATCTTGCTTTTTATCCTGATTCGATGTGTTTCGGGTTAGAAATAGTTTTATCTTAATTGATGTCGTCCGAGTTTGTTTCGCTGGATTTGAATATTCCTTGATCGGCTGAGTTTTGTTTAATTCAAATTGTCCAGTTTGTTTTTTACGTCTTGACTAATTATCGTCGCTTTTTGCGTACAATTCTTTTGCTTTGATAGAGACATGCATAAATATGGTAATATTTAAAATATGGTAATTGTAATAAAAGACGGCGCCCCGGAAAGCCATGGTGGACTGACCGCTTATCAGATTTGTGGAATAACGTATGTATGTCTGAAAAGGCATGGCTTTCACGTAAAAACAAAGCAAATTGTTCTACATTAAAGTCTAATTATGTAAGTACCCGTAAGTTATTTGATCGCGAAGTTCAGAGAGCTAAGCGTTTCCATTGGTACTCGTTACAATCTCAGCTATTAGATGAGTGCGCTGTTAATACATCAGAGTTTTGGAAATCTATTGGCAAAATTGGAGTGAATTGTAAAAAAGTAATGATATTCCAGTGGAAGTTGTTTTAGAGGATGGGTCAATCTCAAGTGATATAGATATTGTTTTATCAAAATGGAAAAATGATTTTAGCTCCCTGTTCCAAACGACAAATAATGTTACGGATACATCAAATGATAATGATATTTTTGATGACAATCTCAGTTTTAATACTCATATATCTTTGTTAGAAGTTCGAAAAGCTATTAAATCTGTTCATAAAGGTAAGGCTAGTGGTATAGACAATATTCCTGTTGAAGTACTTAATAATGATACAACAATCTCTTTTTTACATGTTTTATTTAATGTATGTTTTGATAATAGCATTGTCCCGTCGCTTTGGAGTAAGTGCATTATCAACCCCATTCCTAAATCATCCACATTGGATCGCAGAGACCCCTTGCCCTAGCCCCTTCTATATATAAAATTTATTGTTCTATTTTAAATAGTAGGTTAAATGCTTGGTCCGAGAACAATGATAAAATCTCTGACGAACAGAATGGTTTTAGAAAAGGTCGGAGTACTACAGACCAAGTACGTTGCTTAACAAATTTAATTGAAACTAGGAAAAAGTTACGTAAATCCACTTTTTGTGCTTTCATAGATTTTAAAAAGGCATACGATACTATAGATAGAAGTATTTTATGGAAGCGCTTATCTGATATAGGCATAAGTGGTAAAATGTTTGGAGCTGTTAAAATCATTTATATGTATCGGTAAAGTCATGTGTTAGGGTTAACAATCATAGGACAGGTTGGTTTGATGTTAATTGTGCCTACGTCAGGGATGTATCCTTTCACCTCTTTTGTTTAATTTATTCATTAACGAGTTGTCCATTTATCTTAAATCATTTGGTAAAGGTATAGACATTGAAACCGAGAACGTTTGTATTATGCTGTACGCCGATGATATTGTTATACTGTCCGAATCAGCAGAGGATCTGCAAGTGTTATTAAATGCTCTAGATTGCTGGTGTTCGCTTAATAATATGAATGTTAATGCCAGTAAAAGTAATGTTGTACACTTCCGACCGAAATCTGAATTATGTACCCAATTTATGTTTACTTGCAGAAACGAATCAGATTTGTATTGTTGATAGATATACTTACTTAGGCGTAGTACTTAATGAACATTTAGATTATGATATTACTGTAAAATCTGTTGCTCAGAGTGCCAGTCGTGCTTTAGGATTGCTCATTGCTAAATGCAAAGTCATTGCTGGTGTACCATACGATGTCTTTACAAAATTATACGACACCGTCGTTTTGGCCAGTTATTAATTACAGCGCTCCATTATGGGGTTTCCGGTCATATTCGTGTATCGAGGGCCGTTCAATAACAGAGCTATGCGTTTCTTTCTTGGTGTCGGGAAATAATTCACCTAATGATGGTGTAGCAGGCGATATGGGTTGGAAACCCCAATTGTCCGACAATGGAAATGTATTTCTTTATACTGGTCTAAGCTATCATGTATGAGTTCGGCAAGAATTAATAAACGTTTGGCACTCTGGTCTTATAATAAAGCTAGTCGCTCATGTAGAAACTGGTATTTTCAAGTTAGAAGTTATTATGATGTCAATGATTTACATTTGTACACCAGTTTTATCAGTCCTATACCTCGTTCTTTTGCCCATGATGTTGAAATGAAAACATTTAATAATTGTATAAGTATTTGGTATAACAAAATCAACAATGTTATTGGGCCCTCTGGTCGTGGACGTAATAAGTTACGAGTGTATAGTAAATTTAAAACTGAGTATAAAGTAGAAAAATACTGTAAACTTGTATTACCACCAAGTCATAGATCTGCTTTCTGTAAATTCAGTATTGGGGTCGCTCCCATAAGGATTGAAACTGGGAGGTATGAAGGCTTACCAGAGCAAGCCAGGATGTGTTCTTTTTGCAATACTGATAGTATAGAAAACGAATTACATGTTATCTTGAATTGTTCTCTTTACAATGATATAAGGCGGGATTTGTTGGCTAAAGCATGTTCCTTAAGTAACAGTTTTTCGACACTGTCTGATGATGACAAATACTGTTTTCTTTTTTCAAACATAGATATGATTCGTTTTTGTGCCAAAACCTGTTTTAATATTTTACAAAGACGCCGGTTTTCATTATGTAAATAGCTTCGTATTCATGTAAATATTTCTAGCTTTTACATTTGTATGAAATACTACAGCTATTCTTCTTAGCTATTCTTATTAATTTTTTTTTTCTTTTTAAAGTAAAATAAAGTCGTTATTTTAGTTATTTTTATACGATTTCTCAGTTTTAATGTTGTATGCTTACTATCTTAAATTGCTTCTTTCAGGTAGTCACGATGTTTCCTTTTATTAGTCTATGTATAGCAATGGTTTCACAGTTTTATCACTTAAACGTGCTGTTCTAATGATTTATGTATTTATATATATATATTTATATTCTAATATTGTGATAGATTTTTCATCTCTTATAACTCCATGCTGGAGTGGCATTGTACTTTTATGCTGTAACTTTTTTAACATTGTGTATATGTCTGTACAATGATGAGATGTAAATAAAGATTACTACTACTGCATTGTTCTTAATATTGATGTTCTTAGCTGTTAAGAATAAATGAATACTACATTTCGGTCCAACATTATAATCTATGATAGACATTGTATGGTTATGTTTTATGTAACTTATATAGTTAGAAAGTTCAATGGAATGTGCACAAAGGTTTGACTTTACACGGATCATATTTCAGTTCGTATTTGTACTAGCTAATGACGTCAAACTAGATACCACAGCTGTTCGTTCATAATAACATAGGAATATCTGATAGTATTGAAATGCTTTTATCATTTTTTTAAGCATCCAGTATTCTTTTATATACAAGAGATAAAATTTCATTTTCACATGCTCCATGAATTTTTCACGTTTGCACTAACTAATCTGACAAATAGGGAAGAAAACTTATTCTACCGTTATATATGGACGGAATAAAAATTAACTACCTAATATCCCAGAAATACAAAAATATCATAATAAGTTAATTTGCGTCACCCTGCCAACATTTTGCTTATAATTATGAGTGTGTTTTTAGAAAAAGAAAATAAGGAATAAAGTAAGTAAACTTTGTAGCAATAACTGGTACGAATAATGAGCTGAACTTAGGAAACAAAATCTACGTTCTTTATCTCATATGAAGAAATATATTAATTCCATTGTTCCCATTGCAACTATAATAACGTTTTAAGATTTTAATGAATGGTATGAGTATAACGTTATCAACTCTTGCTTTTTGTTTTATGCCTGTTTCATGCTTCTTTCAAAACAAAATTGAAATGCATAAACATATTCAAACAGATACATATTTCTTTTATACTTTTATACATGTTGGTAACGTTATCAGCGTTTATTTAAATAAATCAATATATTTAAGGTATATCTTACGGTTACATTTAGACTTATAGCGCAATGTAAACTACACGATATATTGTTTTGAACTTTGCATAAGCTTAGGAAATGATAACAACATTGTATGATCAAGCATTGAAATAGTGTAAATGTGTTAAACCAAAACGCTTACCTTTATAATATAAAATTAAACTGACCACCAGGATGCTGTAAATAAGTAAAAGCGTAGTTGAGGTTCTTTTTGCTTTGTTGAATACATTCCGAATTTTCTCCATATTTGTTATTATATATGAAACAGCTTTTAGAAATACCAACAATGCTCTATATTAGTTATTGAGAAATATTTACGTCTTAAGTGCGCAAACAGATGCTAGTGAAGAAAACGTAATAAGCAGATAAGGGCTTATTAATAATTCACAAATTTTCGCTCTTTTACTTGACAATAAGTTATTGTCTGTCTTAAGCAAATAAGGCATAATACATTTTTACGATATTATAAATACATCATAAATATCTATATGGAGTCAAATAGTTCGTATAGATACCAAATACTTATGTAAAATTACAGATGAAACAAATGTGGGGTTGATGAAATGATGACTGCGTGATCATGCATCGTGCGAGACACGTCACTCCCGTCGGTCATTTCGTAAAAATGAACAATAATTTCAGTAAAGTGTCATTGTTTCAAAAATAAATTTTTGACAGGTTATATGGCCTTTTATAAACGGTTAGACAGGTTATATTCTAAACAACCCTTTATATACGGCCATATAACATGTGAAGAATATTTACAACGAATTCATAATACAGAAAACCTATCTGCTTAGAGCAAAATATATAATTACATGACTGTGTATATAATTTATATTTTATATACACGGTACGATTATCCGATGAAAAGTGGCGTTACAAACGTGCTGTATCATAAGATATCATATGTGATATATATTTTATGTTCCAGTACGTTTCTATAAGAAAACTTAACATTACTATATTTTTATTTTATATTGTATGCAGACTTAAGATTGTATTTTATGTTATGCTGTTCTGAGCTAAGCTATCGTATCGTATCGTACCGTGTTTTATCAACAAGTCTTGTATTACGCTATTTACAAAAAAAAATGGTTCAATACGACCAAATATTAAAATTTTCAACTTTTAGATTACCGGATTCTTTTCCATTTAAATAAATTGAACGTAAAGCGAAATACATTGTACAGTTTTTGGAAGAAGGGAGATAAATGCATGTAGACGCTGTATAAGTAACCAAAAGATTAGCTCCCGTGAGTTTTGTTTGTGACGGATTATCCAAAACCTAACTTATCTCCAAATTTTTATTTAACTGTCCTTCCTCGCTTTTCAAAACGTCATTAAGAATCTGCATGTTAGAATCAAAGATATTCAGGCATCAGAGGCTAACCTATCTTGTCTGGCCTAGCCCTTGTGTTTTATCATCGTACACAAATATGGCATCTATGTCAAATATAAAACGTGATCAAATTCAATTTACACCTGAATTAAGAACAAAATCCAATTAAATATCAATTCAAATTAGATAATTTATCGAGACTGATATTTGAATTATTTTTAAGTCAATGAATCAAACTAGGTTTGAAATTGAGAAAGATGTTACACGTGTTAAAATGGTAACAGCAACTAAAGTACAAATAAGAGCTGCAGGGATTATTTAAAAAAAAAAACACATCACGATTATGAATTCAAGATAAACAGAAAGAACTTGGGTGGATGTCGTTCAATGAATGATAAAATATCCACTTATAAAGCTTGTTATAACCTATTACATTTTATATATCTGAAATTTTGACTTTTTCCAGTAATGACTTTTTCAATAATTTAATATCAGCATCACATAATGACACAGTTAAACCTAAACACCGCACAAACTAAGGTAAAAATACGTTTTGTTAGAATGGTGAAAAGATTTGGATTATAATTCCATCTAATATACGTTCTTTTAAATATCTGACATCTTTTAAAAATGAGTATAAAACATATCTTGCAGATCAAATAAATATCTTAAAAACTCTGTAATTATGTCATTATGTTATAATACTTATTTAATATTTTATATCTAAAGGAGCGTTTGTCAAAAACGTTATAGGACAAGGGCGTTACAAGGTGGGACAAGGGCCTATGTGTTAAACTCTATCTATCTGGCCTGTAAACTAGAGAAGCTTTATCTTTGGTATTGCGTCTTTCCATTTTGAAGCGGATAGGCCTGCAATTGGTACATTTTCCATATGTATTTAAAATATTGAGAAAAGCAATAGAAATGCATCATTTGGATATATTCTTAGAATAAAATGTTGATACAGTGATTTAGAATGAACACCTCTCTGATGAATAATAATATTTAGTTTTAGAACATCTTATTTTCTGCTCTAAAATATACACAATGTATATATAATATTCAGTTTCATCGCTTGAGTTTAAACTCTTAATTTTTACGCTATATACGTCACAGTATTTTTGCAATGACCTGTATATTTGGCTCCTCCTCCTAACAAGTCATTCAATCTCGTACGCGCATGCTTAGTAGACTGGTTATATAAACCGAGCACGCTTCTGCAAATTCCTTTTCGATCCAGTCTCCGAGCTCCTGAAGCTGCCCTGAACCAACACGGAAAATTACCCACCCGCCCTTCCCATTTGCCTTGCTGTTATCTCTTTTTTTCTGTTTTCAGGTAATAATGACCGCCGCGGTACTTAGCCCTTCTTTGTCATGACTGGAATTATCATTTCAACAGTCAATATTGGTTTATTCGACATCCGGATGTTTACCAACGTCGTCTGCCAGACCCTTATCATTTTAATCCGACGTCGGTTCAAACCATACATTTAATAATTAGTATGTGAGAAGTTAGCAGTTAAAAGTGAGCTAAGCAAAAAGGCATTACGATTTATATAGGGAAATCAATGATCTGCTGTTATGCTCAGCTGGGTAAGCAATCTAGCAGAGCATTCCAAAATAAAGTGTAGAAATGCTTTGCTGGTATGCTCAGCTGGGTAAACAATCTAGCAGGCCATTACTAAATATAGTGTAAAAATGCTCTGCTGGTATGCTCAGCTGGCTAGGCAATCTAGCGGGGCGTTCCAAAATATAGCATAAAAATGCTCTGCTGGTATGCTCAGCTGGCTAGGCAATCTAGCAGGGCATTCCTAAATATAGTGTAAAAAATACTCTGCTGTTATACTCAGCTGGCTAAGCAATCTAGCGGGGCATTCCAAAATATTGTGTAAAAATGCTCTGCTGTTATGCTCAGCTGGCTAAGCAATCTAGCAGGGCATTCCCAAATATAGTGTAAAAATGCTCTGCTGTTATGCTCAGCTGGCTAAGCAATCAAGCGGGGCATTCCAAAATATAGTGTAAAAATGCTCTGCTGTTATGTTCAGCAGGCTAAAGCAATCTATCGGACATTCCAAAAATATAGTGTAAAAATGCTCTGCTGTTATGCTCAGCTTGATAAGCAATCTAGCGGGACATTCCAAAATATAGTGTAAACATGATCTGCTGGTATGCTCAGCTGGCTAGGCAATCTAGCAGGGCATTCCTAAATATAGTGTAAAAATGCTTAGCTGTTATGCTCAGCTGGCTAAGCAATCTAGCGGGACATTCCAAAATATAGTGTAAAAATGCTCTGCTGAATTGCTCAGCTGGCTAGGCAATCCAGCAGAGCATTCCTAAATACAGTATAAAAATGCTCTGCTGGAAAGCTCAGCTGGCTAAGCAATCTAGCAGAGCGTTCCAAAATATAGTGCGAAAAATGCTCTTCTGGTATGCTCAGCTAGCTAGGCAATCTAGCAGGGCATTCCAAAAAATAGTGTTAAAAATGCTCAGCTGGCTAGGCAATCCAGCAAAGCATTCTGAAAAAATTAGTGTAAAAATGTTCTGCCGGAATGCTGAGCTGTGTAGGCAAAACTAGCAGGGCATTCTTAAATAAAGTATAAATTTCGTTGGTCTGCAACTGATTATTTGGCACTCGTAGACTTTCTAAAATATTTAGTGCCAATGCAGATAATGACATTTTTTTACTTCTACGGACCCTTAAGTGTCTATTTCTTTGGTCTCCGACTGATTCTGGGACGATCGCAGACTTTCAGGAATTTTTGGTGTTAATGCAGATAATGACATTTGTGAAATTTAAGGACCATCCAGAGTCCATTTCGTTGGTCTGCGAAATGTTTCTGGAACACTCGCAGACTTTCAGAAATTTTCGGTGCCAATGGAGATAATGACATTTGTACTTCAAAAGGACCCTCCTGAGTCTATTTCGTTGGTCTGCGACTGATTCTGAGTCACTCGCAGACTTTCAGGAATTTTGGTGTCAATGCAGAAAATGATATTTCTGACTTATTGGGACCTTTCTGAATCCATTTTTTTGGTCTGCAACTGATTCTGATGCACTCACAGACTTTCAGGAATTTTTTATGTCAAGGCAGATAATGACATTTTCTACTTCTAGGGACCATCCAGGGTCCATTTTTTTGGTCTGCGACTTAATCTTTGACAGTCACAGACTTTCAGGAATTGTTGTTGCCAATAGAGATAATTACAATTTATGACATTTTTGACCATCCAGAGTCTATTTCGTTGGTCTGCGACTGATTATTGGGCACTTGCAGAACTTTCAGGAATTGTTGGTGCCTAATGCAAATAATGACATTTTAGGGTAAACATGCTCTGCTTATGACTAAGGGGTCCTTAAAAGTAAAAAAAGTCATGATCTGCAATGGCACTAAAACATCCTGAAAGTCTGCGAGTCTCAAGGAATCAGTCGCAGACCAAAGAAATGTACTCTGGCGGTTCCCCTAAAAGTCAGAAATGTCATTATCTCCATTGGCATCAAAATTCCTGAAAGTCTGCAAGTGTCCCAAAATCAGTCGCAGACCAGCGAAATGAACTCTGTTGGGGTCGCTAGAAGTCAAAAATGTCATTATCTCCATTGGCACCAGAGATTCCTGAAAGTCTGCGAATGTCTCAGAATCAGTCGCAGACCATAAAAATGGACCTGGCGGGGCCCTAGAAGTAAAATTTTGCCCATCATCTCTATTGGCACCAAACTTTCCTGAAAAGTCTGCGAAGTGTCCAACAATACGCTTGCAGGCCAATGAAGTTAACTCTTAAAATGTCCCTAGAAGTCAAAAATATGATTATTTCCATTGGCAAACCAACCCCAATCCTGAAAGTCTGCGAGTGTCCCCCAAAATCAGTCGCAGAGACCAAAATGGACTCTTGAGGGTCCCTAGAAGTCTTAATTGTCCAATATCAGCAAAATTGGGGGCACCAAAAATTCCCTGAAAAGTCTGCGAAGTGTCCTTCAAAAGTCGCAGGACAATGAAAAAGTCTCTTAAAGGTCCTTAGAAGTCAAAAAATATTATTATTTCTATTGGCACCGAAAACTCCTGAAAGTCTGCGAGTGCCTCAGAATTGCCTAGAAGTCGAAAATGTCAATAAAACTTTGGCAACAATTAATCCTGGAAATCAAAATTAGTCTGCCAACTGAGCATTCCACCAGAGCATTTTTTAAACTATATTTCGAAATGCCCTGCTAGATTGCCTAGCCAGCTTTAGCATTTCACCAGAGCATTTTTTACACCATATTTAGTAATGCCCTGCTAGATTGCCTAGCCAGCTGAGCATTCCACCAGAGCATTTTTTCACTATATTAAGGAATGCTCTGCTAGATTGCCTAGCCAGCTGAGCATTCCAGCAGAGCATTTTTTACACTATATCTAGTAATGCTCTGCTAGATTGCCTAGCCAGCTGAGCATTCCAGCAGAGCATTTTTTCACTATATTAAGGAATGCTCTGCAGCTGAGCATTCCTGCAGAGCTTTTTAAACACTTTATTTAGTAATGCCCTGCTAGATTGCCTAGCCAGCTAAGCATTCCAGCAGAGCATTTTTAACTATATTTCGTAATGCTCTGCTAGATTGCCTAGCAGCTTAGCATTCCACCAGAGCATTTTTACACTATATTTAGAAATGCCCTGCTAGATTGCCTAGCCAGCTTAGCATTCCAGCAGAGCATTTTTACACTTTATTTAGCAATGCCCTGCTAGATTGCCTAGCCAGCTTAGCATTCAAGCAGAGCATTTTTTACACTATATTTAGTAAATGCCCTGCTAGATTGCCTAGCCAGCTTAGCATTCCAGAAAAGCATTTGTTCACTATATTTAGTAATGCACTGCTAGATTGCCTAGCCAGCTGAAGCGTTCCAGCAGAGCATTTTTTCACTAAAGCTAGGAATGCTCTGCTAGATTGCCAAGACAGCTGAGTATTGCAGCAGAGCATTTTACACTATATTTAGGAATGCCCTGCTAGATGCCCAAAAACAGCTGAGCATTACAGCAGATCATTACCTTCCCTATATAAATTGAAATGCCTTTTTGCTTAGCTCACTGTTCACTGCTAACTTCTCACATACTAATAATTAACTGTCCTCTGCATGCGCATAAGCATAAACTCTTTCATTTCGAACACCTGTGGGATGCAACTGACTTTCGTATATTTGTAGAATAGTCATTAGATAACTTGTAACCGATGACGGTACAAAACAAAACACTGTTTTCAAATGCCATCATTAACTTAACCCATGTGAAAAATAAAATAAAATAATTACATTGTTATACATGGTTTCAAAGCAAAACTTACATTAAATATCACACTACCTTCTACTATTTAATTAAGATAATATTTTCTTATAAAGAAACGTTTCCTTTATTGAGCTGTAATGTATTTTTGTATTTTGTATTTATATGTTTATTGGCATATCTGAAGCAGGTCTGTTGTTCTATATTCCGAGGAAAATAGTCCCCCCCGCTGGAGGAGGTTTTTTTTTTTTCCCTCCGTTTTGCAATGCCAAAACGGATGCTACGGTTTTCCTCTTAAAAAGGGGATTTACGTAGGCGGCCCAGTTATTCCTAAGACGAATAATACGATCAAAAACTGTTTGTTTGAAAATGTCCCTAGACAAATTCTATGGCAGTTTTGATCGTGATATTGCTTGATAAAATGTTAAAATATAATAAAACACATGCTTGTATCACACTTCCTTTTTAAAAAATTTAACGTATTTTATTGATAACATTTATTAAAAACATTTTTTATAACCTTCGATATCAAGTTTTTTATCAATATCTGGCATTTGTCCCAAAACGTTTGTTCCCCCTTTTTAAAAACATAATTTTAAATTTGATTATTTCTGAATAAACCATAATAAATCCTTCCGATATCCGGAGCCCAATTTAATCAAATGTTCACTTTCCCGACTGTTCCGGATATGAGCTTTAGGGTCAATATAAATATTAATAATTGAATGATACATGTAATTGTTAATATTATTCTATTAGACAAATTTGTCTGGAATATTTAATGCTCTATTCCAAGCCATGGAATAAGGGAAAATCTAAACAAATACAAATTACAGGTTTTTGCAATCGTGAACGAAAGCTAAAACCTTATTTTAAAAATATTCCTATGTAATATAAAAAGGGGTTTAAAATTTTATTAACTTTTTTATTTTAAAGACCGTATGACCGGGGAAAATTTTAAAAACCAAACCCTAAAAAAAAAGGGGTTAAAAAATATATGTTGCTTTTAAATCATTTTTTCCTTTTAAAAGTAAAGTTAAAAAAATAATATGGGTTTCATTAATCATTTGCCAACAATTTTCCTTAAAAACATTTTTTCGTGATTTAAACTAATTTTAAACTTATATGAAAAAATTTTAAGGGCAACTATCGGCATAGATATTAGTTCACCCTTTGCAGCTCAAGGGGGTGGGTGCCGTGGCCCAAAGTCAAATTTTAGTTCTGATACCAAGATATCAATACATGTACAATGAAATATCTGCTCTTTCGTGGAAATTGTACCTGTATTCTAACTAATATGTTAATCTTTGACCTTTGTAACACCGCACTTTGGGGTCAAACGCACTTTTGGATCAAAATCGAGAAGTTGACCACCAAAGTGCGTTAATATGCTACATATCAACGCACTTTGGGTTCAAGAGGTCTGAGAGGTGTCATCGGAGTTCTGCTTAAATACTGAGTACTGACTTATTTTCTATCTGCGACATTGGAATATTGAGTTGGAATTCAAGATGGCGGTCAATACTCTTATAATGCTTAGTGATAAAAGTTTCATTAATGTTACCACTTTGCATTTTTTTTTGTTTTTAGTTTTGTATACATATTTTATTGAGTTTTGCATACAATATTTTTTTCAGTTTTGCATTCATATTTTATTTTGTTTTTCGTACATATGTTATTTTTGTTTTTTCATACATATTTTAACCAATCAAAACAACCTTCAAATCTCATAACAGCCCATAGTTGAGTATAAAACTAGCAGAGTGGTTAAGTCACATTTCGGCCCATTTTTGGAATCGGCCCAGTCGTTTCGACCGGGCAAGTCTGGTTTCGGCCGACCCTTTTCGGCCCATTTTTTATATCATATGTATTTTATTTAATTATTGTTTTTTTTATTATTATATACTGTTATATTATTGTCTATTTGGAAAGGGCTGTTGATTTGTGATCAGTTATTAAATTCCATGAATATGCACCACTCAAACCTCACCCTCTGAGAATTGAGAATTATGAAACTTAGGTCATCCAGATAATGTACAGAACTTTATGCAGGTGTGCCGGATCAAGGTCGGGGTCACAGCTACATGTCAAAGGATATTAAAGAGTTTGGTCTTTCATGTCCACTCCTTATCTCCGAAACCCCATGAAGGATCTTAAGGCATCTTGTGACAAATGTTAACCACAACGAAACCATATGCAGAACCTTTCTTTGGGTTACCGCGGATACTAAAAAATGTAAATGTTGGTATTTGCAAATGGCATACTGTAATTTACAGATGGCGAAGTGTTTGAAAATGGTGTTTAACTATTGGTGTAATTATCCAAAAAACCTCTACTTTGCAAATGACGTCATGTAAAAATATGTACGAATAAACAAAAAAAAAATTGTACAAAAAAATAAAATAAAATATGTATGCAACTAAAAAAGAATATGTATGCAAAACTAAAATAAAATATGTATGCAAACTAAAAAAAGAATATGTATGCAATCTAAAAAAAAGTATGTATTCAAAACTATATGTAAAAAAAATTACGACAAACAAACAAAAATATGTACGAAAAACAAAATAAAAGTATAAAAAATACAAATGTCACTTTTATGCCACCGTTCAAAATACTCTAGTGCAAAAATTGTGTAATTCCTAGAATTAAAAGATGCTGCGAAAAGTATCCCGTTCTGTCGGTCATTTACTTGATAACTTTTGGTGCCATATTGAGCCCCATTTTAAATAGGTTGGGAATGAAAAAAAATGCAGTTAATGTCTTTTTCAAGTTCTATAAATATACTCTATTACAATGTTCTGGTGAATTTTTTTTTTCGATCGGACTATAAATAGTGATTTTTACAAAAACATTATTAAGCTTATCAACAAACTTAAGGGTTTTGTAAGCTCCGTAACTACCGTTCGCCAGAGGTTTTTTATTGGAAATCTTACATACTTCTTAAGAAAGAGCAAACATGAATTTTATAATGTTTAAAATAATGGTATCTGAGAAAATGTAAGATGCTTTGTTATCTAAAGAAAGTAGCGATAACTGTGATATTATTCGTCATAAAAGAAACGAACACTGTAGTATTTGACTTCCATATAAAACACTAATTCACTATAACTGTACTTATCCATTGCCAAAAAGCAACAGATGAAAAAGATGGTTCAGGTAAATTGGCCAATTATATATTTTTTGGATAATATATTTTTGGATGATATAGAAAAACATCAAAATAAGAAAGCTTTTAAAAGAAACAAATAAAAGCATATTGTGCTTTTAAAACGTTATTTTAACCCTCGGGGGATCAATACCCCAACAATCCCCTCTATACCCCAAAAGAGAATTTTACATTATTCTGAAGCTCCGCTCATAATTTGCGACTACCTAAAATAGTTGATATTTTTAGTACTGCCTGTACAGACTGACTACTTAAAGCCGCACTACACCTCAGTCAAGTTTCTTATATTCACTTTTGCTAAATAAAATGGCCCTTTCAAGATATTATCGGCATGTTTTTTTATGAAATGTTTTAACTAAGATTTCCCCAAAGCATTTATTAAAACCTTTGTCTATGCTTAAGACTATCATATTTCTTAAAAATGTGTAAATAAAAAAACGGGAAAAATAATGCATTAAGCTAAAAACAATGGAGTTAAATGAAGAGGTGTACTTCCCTTTTAAAATAAATGGAAAATTTGAGAAAAATATGTTTAAGTTAAATAACAAATACAAAGTTCTTAATTGATGATTTATTTGGTGAAACTTCTTCCCATCTAAAATAATAAGATCATTTAAATCCCTATGATTTTTATAATTCAGGGGACATGTTTTTGTCTAAATTTTAAAGCCCTTTATTTTTTTTTTTTCAAAATTTGGGTTTTTACAATATATTATTTAAAACAAATGAAATTTTGTTTTTTTGACCCCAAAGGCGGTCGTTTTCCTGATGTTTAAAAAAGCATAGGGACCGTTTAACGCACTTTTGGGGGGAAATTGACCCCAAAATGCGGGAAAAACAGAAAGGGGGTTTGGACCCAAAGTACGTAACGCACTTTGGGGTCGGACCCCAAAGTGCGTTTGACCCCAAAGTGCGGTGTTTCAGACCTTCACATACAATTATTATAATATGTACTAGTATTAATTTCAAATAAACCTATTATTTATATAGCATTTTTTTGGGTCTTGCTTATTTCGAGTAAGCTAAGCAAAAAAAAAACATTACTCTTTTACTTATTTGTAACTGCTTCTTTTCAAAAAGTTGTCTTTCTTAGATTACATGAAGCATGAACAATTGGTAATAAAACTGTTTCAATATGTAGTCAGACAACATGCAGCCGGACAGGAAACTTCAAACGCACCATGTAAGACAACTCAGGTCTATAGATTCGCCGCGGATAAAGTGTTGTATTTTACGGATGACCACAATAGGCTCTTTGACGGACTTCTGTACAACACGTTTTAACATTCGTACTTTCAATGCCTGAGATAATGTTTTATATAGAAGGTATATGATATAGATTGGGCGGAATCCTTTTAGAGCAGCACACCTCAAGATTCATGCTAATTTTCATCAAAATTGTGAAAATGTATTTGAACGTGGAATTTTGTGAAGTAATCAAATGGAAGCAATTTACACATTATCGAAGGCACATACAAACCACGTAAATTACCAAAACAGTGGCCAAAATATACTAAAATAGTCTTTACTGCGTTAGTAACACAGTAGAAATATTGTTTTATATACTGAAAAGTCAGTCATTAATCGCACATAATAAGTAAAATATTACTTGAATGTTGAAACTATTTACTTCTCATCTAAGTACATTTTTTAAGTCTGATTTTAGTGAAACATTTTTTAAATTCATTTTCGTGTAAAAATGCACATAGATAGTAAAAATAAACTTTATTAAAGTTATAAATTTTGTCAATACTTATAGTGACTTTCAAAAATGATTAACTAAAACATTCTTTTTACGGAGGAAGTGTTAAACTCTTGAAAAACGACTCGGATGTGTATAAATACAATGATAAATTCTCACTTATTGTTGTGGTCAAAACGTAACATGAATACAAATGATGCTTTGCAGAGCAATAACAACTCAATCAACTGGTGAAATTTGCGTTACAATTGGTACTTTGGCATCTATTTGAAATACAATTTTTAATTTCATGACTTTATGACAAATTATAAGTATGGGAAATCTATATGTCTTGCTGTATCACTGTGAACCTGGAACTATTTAATCTCTAAATGGCAAATGATTTATTTTATGACACTCACATACAATGAACGTATTAAACGTTGTCTTATGACAGCTCTGGTATAAATATATTATCAGTAGGGCAATTTTTCCTGCCCTTTGACTTGCCATATTCATTAATATAAAATGTGAAATAAAACTTCCACAATACACTCAACAAATATTTAATATTTCAAACATGTCTCTTAACGAAACCCAGGTTTGAATACCAACTCGCATCAAACTTTCTTGTCCCTTGGAATTCGTCACGTGTGCGGTTAAATATCAATTCCTCCATGCACGCGTATGGTAAAGGATTATCGTAAAGATGAAATTTATTTGCAAACAGTTCTTTACGGGTCGACAGTGTATGAAGATCCTTGAAGTTGAATATACACATGCCTCTTACCCACTTGCCATGGCACGGCCAGCGATGCATCCGGGAATGGAGCCTGTTTTTGAAACGAGCTAAATATGGTTTCTTCGTGTTTGATATCGCAGTTGTTTCTGGATAACCTGTGACATGAAAATAAAATAAGATTTAACTGCCATGATTATATGACCGGAAGTGGTCGGTGTAATACAAAGCTTCGTCGTGCATATTGAATATCTTGAAAATGATAAAATGTATGTGGCATGTACAGCGCCTACAAAGTCCGTCCTTAAATAGGAATTTGGTGCGTTCATTCATTATTTTATAAATTTTAAATCTACGTTTTTATTTGTCTTTTTTTTTTTAATAAAAAAACGTTTCATTTTTGATACAATGAGTTATAAATAGCTAACATAAAAAGCCATGATTTTAATAGTTTAGATATAAATGATATAATATGAGTGTACTAAAATAGAAAAAAGTAAAAAAAAATACTTCCAAGGGAGGTAAATCAATCAATGAATGCAGTTGTAATTCATACATAGTCCAGACATAGACTTTTGTTTGGTCTGACTAGGGATAGTAGCTATCAATAAATAATATACTTGAGTACTCAGCATTACAGGTGAGTATTGTATATTTGGAATTATTTAAACTATTAAAATTAAGTTAAAATAGTAAATAGATACAAACATAATTTTATGCATTAAACGTTCATTCCTATTTTAAATTATTTCGTTTGGAAGGGGTGGGTTTTCATTTCAAATTTAAAAAAATCCACAAATATGGGGCGGGGGAAAAACGAAACACGAATATGAAAAAAATAATTTTATTTAATAGCCTTTTTAGTAAATTTTGGCCCTTTTTTCCAACAAGGTTTAGAAAAAAAAAGGGCGAGTTTTGTGATTGGGGGGCAGACAGAAAATAGGTCAGATAGTTAAGTTGGTCAAAGAAAAAAAAATAAAATCGGTACTGATTTGTCACAAAAATTAAAAAAAAAGGTATTAATGTGGCCCCCAAAAACGGAAAAAAGACAAGGGAGGGTGGGGCACAGACAGGAAATAAAATCAGGTAGGATTTTTCAAAAGGCCGGAAAAAAATTGGTAAATGATGTGGTCACAACAGGAAAAAAAAATCTGGAGTGAGTGGCACACAAAAGGAAATAGATCTGGAATTATGTTGGTTCCCCAGAAAGGGGAAATTTTTAAACTGGTAGTGAATTTTGGGCACTTTTTGGAAAAAAAATCCCGGAAAAGGGGTGGGTTGGTCCCCAACAGGAATTGATCTTGTTTCAGGGAGGGGGTGGAGTCACAGACAGGGAAACTTTATCTTGGTTTAAAGATGTGGTTTTTACCGAAAGGAAAAAGATCTGGTTAGTGAAAGTTTGCACACACATGAATTTTGATTTGGTAAAATGATGTGGTTTACAGACATGAAAAAAATTCAGGGTAGTTTTGTGGTCACAGTTTGAAAATTTTGATCAGAAAGTGATTTTTAAAAAAAGGGTTTTGGGGTTTTGAAATTGGGCCCCGGGCAAGAAAAGGTTGGGGGAGTGATTTTTGGTTTTCAAACAGGAAAAAAGGGACCAAAAGCAAAAACTAATTTTTTGAGCCTGGCCAAAATTAAAACTTTTAGGGCAAGGGGGGAACCAGTAAGTCCGGAAGCGCCCCAACAACAAGAGATCAAAAAAAAACATGTAAAATTTCAGGGGGCAGCCTTTAACCCCGTTTTTTTGCGGCAAAAAGATTTTTTGGCCCAAACCCAGGGGCAAAGGGAAACCCTTAAAGGGTTTTTTTCGACCAAAAATAAAAAATTTTATTAAAGGAAATTGTAAATATTTCACAAATTTTTTTACGCCCTTTATAAAAATTTTAAAAAAAAAATCTTTGGAATTTTCATAAGCTAGTGCTTTAAAAGCAGTTTCCCAAGAACAAAAAATAAAATTTTATGTAAGTCCTGATCAAGCCCTGCACTTCAGTAAAAAAAGTATTTTTTTACTTTTTTAACTTTTGTGTGTTATTAAAAAATGGGTACATTTTTAATGAAAATTTATGATAATCAATTTTTAATTTTTATTTTTTTTTGTTTGTTGTTTTTTGGGTTTTATTTTACGCCTTTTTCAACAATATTTATAAATAGGCGGATTTTCCAAAACCATCCGTTTTTTGGGGGGTTCAATTTTAGAAAACCCTTCTGGAAAATACCCAAAAATCCCCGGGATAACCCCTCCAAGAGGGGAGGAAAGAAAGTCATTTGAAATTTTTAATTTGGAAAAAAGGGCTGACTGAAGGAAAATTTAAAGATAAAAAAAAAAATTTTTTTACAATGAATTTTAAAAAAATAACAAAGATTCCAAATCAATTAAAGTTTAACAAATTTTTTACCTTTTAATTTTAAAAATCCCGGCACTGTAAAGTGGGTTATGATTTAGCGTTTTAAAAAAACGCTTCCCCGGGATTTCACAATTTACCACCATTTTAAATATCACGAGCTCTACGGTCATTAAAAAAAAAAATCAAATTCCCCGGGGGAAAGGCACATGGACCGCCCCTTGTTACCCCCGAATACCCTGAGGGGGGGGGGTTCTGCTTTTTCCTCTACATCTTCGGTAAACTGAAGTAAAATAAAACATAAAAATTTAAAAATTATTTTTTATCATAAAAATGGAATCGTACATATAAAGGATAAGAAAAGTTTTACTAAAGAAGTTTACTTTAAAGTTTTTTTTTTTAAAAAAAAACCGTATTTAAACACGCTTTTTGTGATTTTTTGATAAAATTCATATTAATTGTTTCATCCCATAAAAGTTATTTAAAAAAAATTGTAATGTTTAAAAAGAATAATTACCTTTGGGCAATAATTTCTAAATAATTTGTCCAATTTTTTAACAAAATTAAATTTCAATCAAATTTTAAAGGGTAGGGAGAAATTTAAATGGCCCGAGGGGAAAATTCACGGAAAAAACCTTTTTTTCAAATTTATAATGATTTGGGATCAAAAAGGGGTATTAAAGTAATTAAAAAAAATTTTGAAAAACACTTCTTTTGTCGCGGAAAAAAAAATATTTAAAAAAGGTCTCTATGATAATTTTGAATTGATTTTGCATTAAAAAATGTATTTGTCGCTTGACGCAAAAATTTCAAAGAAAAGGGGGTTTTTCCTCTTTTTCATTTTGCAAAAAAAATTTGGTATAATAAAAAAGGAACCTTTATGTTAGGAAAAAATTTTCCCAAAAAAAATTTTTTTAGTTTTTGAAATTCAATTTTAGGTAGGATTTTGACCCATTTTTATTTAAGTAAGTCTATGGAAATCAAATTATGCCTGACCATAAAAAACAAATACTCAATTTACAGGGGTTCTACGTCATTAGCCCATTATAGGGCCCGAAAATTTCACTTTCATAATTTTTTCAGCGGGAATTCCTGCCCTGTTAGATTAATAAAATACTTCCATGTTTTATGTCTTTTCCAAAGTTCCTCCATGCATAAAAGTTCTGGTGTCAGTACGGACATCTTACCCCATATAACATTAACTCTTTTGCGTAAAACAAACACATTTTCAAAACAATTTGATATCCCTGACAACGCTTTATATATTTCAATATTAGTTTTTGAATCGACGTGTATACAGTAAATATTTTGTGGCCTATATATTGCACGTAAAAGACGTTCAACTTGTTCGACATTCTTATACATTAAAATGCTGAAAGCGATGGGAAACTGTTGTTCTTCTGTTGTCAAATGATGTGTTATGTACCCTCTTTCATCGATAAAAGATGAACAATTTCTAGTTTTTTCTTTATATTTATAAATTGTCCAAGACGGCAAGTCCTGAGTGACAATTTTACGAACTCTGTTTGCACCCGACATTTCTCTTTTGAAAACATCCTTGCAACCAATTATTTTATGTTTTCTGTTTTCTCCAAAGTACCTGTCCTTTTTACTTTTTTCCTTTATTTAACTTGGAAACCTTTTTGTTTCATACGATTTCTTTTTATGTTTGGTCCCTTCTTTTAATTATTTTGACTTCTTCCTTAACTTTCGAGACCAAACATAGTTCAGCGTTTTTTTTAACAAATTTTTTCTTTTTTTATCATGTACCCTCTTCGTTGTCATTTAAACACTGTGTTGATCATGGACTCTCGTTTCCCATGTAACTTTCCGTTATTTGATCTTTTTTCGTTTGCTGTGGTCCTTTTTATTTTTAACCCCCATCCTTTCAATACCCAAAGACTTCCCTTGCTAAAAAAGTTTCTAAAGTACTTACTGATATAGAAGTTGTCGGTCCAGTAGCATATGAACTAGTCTGTAAATAAACACTTTCATTATAAGATCTTGTTCTTGCAACAGGGTTTAGTACGACGGTCGAGTCGGTATCTGGCACGATGGATGTGAAAGACAGGAAATAAAACAAAATTACCAAACAGATCACTATTTTAAATCCAAACACTCCTTTGTGTATTCCCTTTCCTATTTTACAACGGTACATATTACTAAATCAAATCATATCATTATCTGAAATTATGCACAGTACAGTAACAAAGCGGGTATGCTGATATGATGATGATGATCAATAATAAATCTTAACACATTGTGAGATAATTAATTTATAAAGAGTACTAGCATGTACATGCACAACTGTCATACCATAGATAGCGAATTTATTTAAGAAATACAACAAAACGTGTTCGATTTTCCATAGCAATAATTGTTAATTATCAATTATACATGAGCCAATGAAGTTATGTAATTTTAAGTCCATTTGGACACATGTAGGAAAACAAAAATGTATGTAAAGATTATTATCTCAATAAAGTAAATTAGGTCCTTAGGGTATGAAAACCAATTTGTTGATAAAATAAACAGTTTGTGAAAAATGGCGTACATTTTGATTATCTTCGTTTTTTAATCATATATTCATCTACAATTTTGTTCAGTGTAAGGCATTTAATTATTACGTTATCATTGTTTTTCATTAATGGCAATATCACTTGATAGGAACTCCACTGAGGTTAATAAGCCTCAAAAAAGAAAAGAAATAATTGTTCATGAACACTTATAACAGAAAAATAAATAAAATATAACTAAGAAATATACAAGAAATACATTGAAAATCGTATGTTTGTGCTGTTATCTGTCCGATTCGAGTGAAAAGCGTTTAAACGGTTTTCAATTTGGGGTCATTTTTCACTATAATGATAATTATTTACGAAAAAAACGGAAAGAGCTAATGATCTGAATTTTTGCACATAAATTATTAGTATAGATCTATATCAAATAGAGTAATAATCTTAAAAAAAAATATTTCCTGTCCCGTCATGTCAAAAAACCTCAGTGGAGTCCCTTTAAGCTCTTAAACTGTTTGAATTCTGAAATATTGTTGGCATATTCCCTTTTATGCGAATGGCGTATGCACACTTTTATTACTGACCGGTTTAAAACTTAAAAACAGAAGCATATTAATATTTTATTCTGTGATATTATATTCTGTAAACTCGCAGTTTTCATTTGTGTTAAATAACCTTTATATTCTATGTAGTAACTATTTCCGAGAAATGACTATGAGATAATAAACATTATTATATGATCTAAATTAATATAGCTGCAATCTCATTGGTCCAAACAGTAGTCAACAGATTTTTTTATAAAATCATATTTACTCGGTGTAGTATCATATTCACTGGCTGAATTGGATTTTCCCAGTCTAAAAATAGATTGAGACTCATATTCAATGATCATACACCGTAGACTGTTAATTACGCGTGTTGATTTCAAAATAATTGTTGCTTTTTGTTCTTTATGGCATATTTCTCGATTAAAATATCAATACTTTACTACTATACTTAAAGGTTACACCGCAATGATGATTAATGATCAACATTATTTTTTGTCCAATCACATTGTATTATTTTTCAAATTTCTGCTAAGTCTAACTTTGGTTAATGTGTACTAACTAAATAAAATTTAGTTAATCTGTCGTCTAACCAGTCTAACAAATTTCAATAATGCATTATATTAGGGAGAAGTTAAAGGTGTGATTTGCACTCTGAATTGTAAACTATAAAGGTTAGCAAAACAATGCCAACGTAAAAAAACAATAAAGCGAGGTCAGGTGTTTTTAAATGTGACGATACAATCAAATTAATTTATTACATAGATAATATATGTGGGACATGCAGAGGCAAATGATTACAAAGTAACTTTTTTTTTATCCTTTTAAACTCTGAAGAAAAATGTCTGTTATAAATTGCTGACTGTTTTAAACTTCTTTTTTTATCTAGAAAAGTAACCAAAACATAATTTTTCTTTTCAGTTGATAGGAATGAACTGCATTAAACAATCCTTGATTATAATTAGGAAACAATGATTACATTTTTGGCTGGAAAAACTTCATTGTAAATGGACCCCCTCAACTATTTTTCAAATGAGCAAATCAATAGGGATTTTAAATGTTAGTGAATAACTTAAAGCTATTAACAAATTTGTATAAATTATTAATCTAATGTATTTTCTCACATTTTCCATTTATTTATAAAGGATGTACACATTTCATTAACTCCATTGTTTTTACCTTATTGCATCATTTTCCTGCTGTTTTTTCCAGATATTCTATAGAGACATGATAGTCTTACTGTAGATAAAGGTATGAATTCTGTGACATTTCAGTAAAAAAAATGTGCCTGATTATTTGTTGATAGGGCGCTTCATTAGCTTATCTAAATGTTATATGTTAGAAACTTGACAAGGTGTAGACATCTTGTGTGCGAAAGGGCGGAGCTATCTGTGATTTAGTGAAATGCCTTGTTTTTGGTTGAAAAAATAATGTTGATCATTAAATAGGTTAATATTTAATAACATGCATTAACAAAAATAATTGGTCGCCTGCCTGCGGCAGGCTTGACCAATTATTTTTGTTAATACATATTATTAAACACTAACCTATACGTATAAACTTGAATTATTTTTGTATGCGCAGCGTTCGCGTAGTCGTTGCACGCCCAACACATGCGTCTTTTTTCCCGCGCTTCAACGAGGCAAGATTTGTACATATAATTATAAGGTTGTACTTTTGTGATTTTCTTAGCCTATTCATATGATAAAACAATTATTGACTAGTGAGCCATTGAATATGATATGATATATTCACCGGCAAAAAGTCATATTGACCTCGGCTATCGCCTCGGTCAATATGTCATCTGCCGGTGAACATCACATCATATTCAATGGCACACTAGTCAATAATTGTATAAGAAATGATTTTACCGTTTTTAAATTTCATAAGATATTGCTTTATACCTTTAAATATTTAGCTTTTATAAGCACCAATAACTTTATACATCTGTCTCGTTGAGTAATTATTGTAATAAAGTTCACCTCATTTTCAAATTATATCTTTTCATCCTTTATTCAATATATATCAATATCAAATAATAATAATAATAATAATAATAATGATAATGATAATAATAATAATGTCTCAATGAATAAAATCATAAACATGTCAGAGTTAAGTTCTCTTTGAATGTCGGTTGGTGTCCTTAAAGTGTATTTGAATTTTTAAAAGTGAATGCTTCCAATATGCTTGTATGAAAGAGAAATGTAAGTGTATGCCTTAAAAGCAGATGGCGCCAGACATGCAGTTATTGCTAAACGGTTAAAACCATATTTAAAACAACAGTAAAAAACTTGTTCCGGAACGTTTTATTCTGTTTATGTACACATTCTATGTTAAAACTTTTCGGGAATAGATCATAGTGAAATGGAAACTTTATAAAAATATTAAATTTGATATAGCTGTATACCCTTTAATATGGTGTCAACAAAAATGTTAACTGTTTGTAAAATATTATATACATGTATATAGTTTGTTGTGTTTATACAATTTCTTATCATTGTATTCTTATTTGAAATGTGAAAAGTTTACTCCGGCCAAATATCAAAAAGCACTTCCAAAGTTGGTTTTATAAACACAGTCAGCTGCATTATACCTCTTGTATGTGCAAATAGTGTATTTTTAATAGTATATATTTAAAAAAACAGGTAAATGTATTACTGTACACGGAGCTTCACATTTTGGCAATGATGATATATAATAAATTATAAATTAGTATGAGCCGCGTCACGACAAAACCAACATAGTGCGTTTTCGACCAGCATCCGCTCAGTCTGATCAGGATCCATGCTGTTCGCTATCAGTTTCTCTACTTGTGACAGGGTTGGTAAGCGAACAGCATGGATCCTGATCAGACTGCGCGGATGCACAGACTGGTCTGGATCAATGCTGGTCACAACCCATTATGTAGGTTTTTGTCATGGCACGGATCATCATTTTTTTGTGTAGTTATATAATTTCTACGCTTGCAAAATACCATATAATCTATTATTATTTTCCAGTAAATTTGGCGTCTGTTTTCTGAACCATGCGTTCTCTATTGTCTCTTTGACATTGATAATAGCAAGCAATTATTGCCGTTCATGTCATTCACCTTACAATTTAGGACTCGAAATCCCTGGAGAATTTGATAAAAATTGGTCCTGTATAATTATTCTGAACTTTTTGACTGTATCTGCTTTCAAGTCTCGAGTTTATTCTAATTGGAGAATATTTATGCACACGTCAGCTGAAATTAGACTGTTTTGTTGCTAAGATGGAAGTAACATGAAATTAATGTCCATTATATACTAGTCCCAACAGAAGTATGTTGATATATACGAAGGTCAGTTCATAAATATTTCAAATATTTCATTTAATGCATATCATATTGTGACTAATTTACTATAAAATATCCTTACGGAATCAATATCTATAATAAAAAAATACAGTTTAATTTCGCTGTTACTAACCCACTCCCTGAGATAATAATAGATTTATATTTATAAAGTGTGATATAATAATTGGGATAGTGATATTGCACTGTCTCGGAGCAATTAAGTCCAAAACGTATCCGACGAATATGGAAAGCCATGGCTGTCTGATATTGTTCTTTTTTAATTTATGTAACCATTTGGATAATATATAAGTTCACTTCGACTATATATGAATTGAAAACACCTTCTTATTTAACCGGAACCCATTATATTAATCCACAGTTACACTATATGAAACCATACCGTCAGTGTATGAAACCGAGTTAGCAATATATAAGTTGATTTTCTCTATATATGATTCCAATTCTTATTCTTACCGGTGGCTAGCACTAATCACTTCCGGTTCCAGAAGGTTATGGTTTAAATTGTGTCTAGTTTAGAGATTAAATAGTCGTTTCACAAAAATCAAGAATATTAAAATTAATTAAATGAGCCGCGATCAGGATCCATGCTGTTCGCTTACAGACCCTATAACAAGTAGAGAAACTGATAGCGAACAGCATGAATCCTGATCAGACAGCGCGGATGCGCAGGCTGGTCTGGATCCATGCTGGTCGCGAAACGCACTATGTTGGTTTTGTCGTGACGCGGCTCAAATATAGATGCTTGCTCCAAACATACAAATAGCAAGAAAAAAGAATTGCAGAGCCAAGCTTTTTTAAATAACTTTATTGATAATACTCTAGGATAAAACTTACCAATTATTCAATTAGTACATTAATGTAGATATAAATATAAACATATGGCAACAAAATTAATCAAAATTGGACACATAATTATGGTAAATATTGTAAAGCAATTGTGAGTGGATGACAAAGGAAATGGTGTTTATATAGCATTTAATTTATTTATTATTTTCTTTACAATATTTCGGAAAGCAAAATACAATGCATACTGTGTGCGTACAAATAACTATGACATATTTGCAGTACTTTATAACAGGAAGTGATGATATAAAACTGGCATAAACGTTTTGGGTTTCTGATACTTTCTGTAAACTTCACAGTTATATAATTCAAAGGTATTTGGCAAATTAATTGTGGCATATAATCAATGGTAAGTTATTTTTGGTTTAAGATATGGTGTAACACAGAGACAACAGTCACATTCAATGTTTTATTAAATGATTATGTTAGAGTGCCAGTAACCACTAATCGTCGTCTGGGGGTGGATGTTTGGCCAACCCACAAACCATAAAAAATATGATGAGAAATAAAATGAATGAAATTGGGAACAAAAATCTTGATACAATGTCGACTCTCTTTGCTTTCGTCTTTGCATCCGGGGCAGGACTCTGAAATTAAACCAATCCAGTTGATAAAAAAATAGTTGAACATATGAGCCGCGTCATGACAAAACCAACGTAATGCGTTTGCGACCAGCATGGATCCAGACCAGCCTGCGCATCCGCGCAGTCTGATCAAGATCCATGCTGTTCGCTATCAGTTTCTCTACTTGTAATAGGGTTGGTAAGCGAACAGCATGGATCCTGATCAGACTGCGCGGATGCGCAGGCTGGTCTGGATCCATGCTGGTCGCAAACGCATTACGTTGGTTTTGTCGTGACGCGGCTCATATATAGCATGATTAAAAAATGTTTAAAATTTGCAGGCAACACAAATGTGTTGGTCGTCTACACTGCAAGACATGCGAATCGGGTTTTACTCTACATCGATGTCAAGCCATTGGCGCCGTAAGTATTTGAAAACCTTAAAGATATATCAAATTGTTTGCTATGAGGAGCGGTTGCTAAGTAGTTAAAGTGCCAGTGCTTTTTACATCGACAGCGTGGATTCAAACCCTACTTAGCCCACAACCGTGTTTCCTCATATGATACCCGTACTGGTAAGTTTAATGGAGCGGACCTAAAAGCGGTTCAGATAGGCTTAAGGCTTTCATACCATCGAGCAAAGGTAAATATGTGTAAACTCATACCGTCGCTTATTGTTTTTTTCAAACTGGCCTAAGGTCAACACTTCTTCTCAGGTTTTGTTGCTTTAAAGTTTTAAAGTACATGTTCAAATACTCACTCGAATAAATTCCAGTATTTTTGCACCTCTGCCTTTGACCTCGTCTTTTTCATTTTTAGTATCCTGAAAAAGAAATTCGGTTATGTTATGAATGGATCTTAGATACTTTCATTGTAAACGTGTTCTATAATACGGACCAAATAGCAATTATGTACTAATAAAAACTATTAATTTAGTTAAAGAGAGAACAACATATGTTGCGCAATACAACAACGTTCATAATTGTGTAAGTTCGGTTTGATTGTGTCATTGCATGAACGACAGTAGCTCTTACTCATTACAAGCTTTGGCAAATAAAGAGAAATGGAATCCCTAAAGAACATTGAAAAGATTGTAGGCTCGGTTTGATTAAGCCTGTTCATGGACAGTAAAGGAAAGTGAAAGTTACCGTCCACGCCCCCTAGCACCGGCTTAAACTGAATTCAACATTTAAACACAATGGAATATAGAAACATCCACAGATGTTTCTTTTTTGAATTAGATAGAATGATAATTATATAAACCAGGAAATGTTGTTGGCGTTATTGGGATTTAAAATGCACTTTTTCACAATGATTGACGCAGGGACAAACCAGATTACCGCTGAGCGATATAACTTGATTGGAATCTTATGAATGGGTTATAGATAAGAAAAATACATTATAAAGATAGACAGTGTTGTAAACCAGAACAATTGATGGATTTTCTTTTGAAGTGAAAGAAACAATATATGTAACGTTTGTTTTTTTTTGTTTTTTTTTAATGAGGTCGCAAAATACCTTGTAGATTAATTAACTATATTCCAAACTAAGATTTCATTCAGCATGAAGAAAAACAAAACTTTTGTTCAAAAAATCCGTTATTTTTTTAACTTTGTCTTATTACATTTTATTATTTAAAATATGCCTCAATAGAACATGAAACAGATTAAAATTGAAATTCACTCGAGTGCAGAACTGTGTGATCTCACTCTACACACTGCAAACCCCCTAGTTAAGAAAACAATCTCAGCCAAATGTAAATGGGCTTTTCTCTATCAATGATATCCTAATTATTGAAACATCGAACTAGACATATGCTTTATCATAACGTTTTGACATACCAAATATAAACGCAATTATTGAAATAAGTAATCCTTTTAAATAGATACAAACAATAATTTCACAATTTGCATAAAAAAAATTATAATATTATAAATAATCAGTTACTAGAAGAGAAAAAAGCTCTAACAAAAAAAATCTTAAAAACAAAATTTAAGCACGATCATTAAAATCCTTAAACAATTCAGGAATGTACAGATGGACGGACGGACAACGCAATGCATCAGTATGTTATGAAGACCCGTTTCGGCCATGTTAAATTACCCCTGAAAAATGTGCACTCAATCTAACAACCGAGAGACACACAAATAAATACATACCTCACCATCTGTTTTTCTCAACTCATATGCTTCATGGCTCACTGGGGCTTTCCTTCGTAGAAGAACGTTAACATAGGCGAACTCTAACAATGCCGCAAATACAAACAGCAAACATACAAACATCCAAACATCGATTGCTTTCACATAGGACACTGGTGGAAGTGACTGCCGTATACCCGCGCTCTGTGTTGTCATCGTCAGTACACACGTGACACCGAGAGAAACCCGTGCAGGTACAGCATTTGGGTCAACCCAGAAAGATACCCAAGATAAGACAACTAAGAGAACGGCTGGTACAAACACTTGTAAGAAGTAAAACCCGACTTTTCTGGTAAGGTGAAGCTCTGCCTTTAATGTCGAAAAAGTGCCGGCTGAAATTTAATATCAAAACATGCTATTTATTATTATATAAAATCTATGTAATTATATATATTATAAGTAAATTATATATATACAAATAAAAATAATTTGCTGGCCTACAAAGGGTTCGGGAAAGCTATACCACTTATACTTTGCGATATACTATCAGTGATATACATGTAGATATTATTTCAGTGATAAAATCCAGTATTGCAATTGGCATACATTAATAGAACTATCAAAGTTAAAAAAACTGCGTCCTATTATTACTTACAATAGCAATATTTTCAAATGCTCCTACTTACATTCATATTCATGTCAAAGACACATAAGCCGCGTCACGACAAAACCAACATAGTGCGTTTGCGACCAGCATGGATCCAGGCCAGCCTGCGCATCCGCGCAGTCTGATCAGGATCCATGCTGTTCGCTATCAGTGTCTTTGCTTGTAAAAGGGTTGGTAAGCGAACAGCATGGATCCTGATCAGGCTGGTCTGGACCCATGCTGGTCGCAAACCTATTATGTTGGTTTTGTCGTGACGCGGCTCATATGATAATTTTGAATTGTTATTACTTTGAGAATAAGGGGAGCTGTAATCCGACGTTGTGATATCGTCCTCCGCCAGTTCAAACTGTGGCATCTCAAGATTTTCAGCTGATACTGGGCTTATTTTATACCAATCCAAATTAATGTTATCCTGTGTGTAACCAACTGTAAATAAAATTATTTCAAACATTTTAACGACAATCATATTATAGTCTTAGGTCTTATCTACAAAGCTTATTCAGATTTTCAGAAATAAGTATTCGTAAGTATTTACTTGAAATTGATTCCTAGTATTCAAGCATATGCCTAATCTGACTTAAGTTTACATATGCGGAGCGTTATTTAAAGCTGATTTTAATCAGACTGAGCATTTGCCTTGTTAATTTTTGAAGCCTTATTTAATGATTTGTAAACATATAACGGTATTGACAGTGCAGAGTCAGACTGTGTGTAGGAACAGGCTGTCCCGACCATTGGTTGGTTGACATGGGATGTTGTAAATGACCTCTAAACTCGTCGATGGTGTATCATTATCAAAAACCAAATGAGATAAACGAAACCACTGATCCCTGTAACCAATTGCGACTCTATACAACTCAATGTATACCCTGTTTGCGAACATATACAATTCAAAGTGTACCTTGTCTTGCGACTCTTTACAATACAACGTGTACCATATTAATTCAAAAAGTACGATGTCTTGCGACTCTGTAGGATTCAATGTGTATCATGCCTTGCGACTCTATACAATTTAATGTGTACCCTGTGTTGCGTCTCTATACAATCCAACATGTACCCTGTCTTGCGACTCTATACAATACAACATGTACCCTGTTTGCTACTCTATTCAATTCAAAGTGTACCCTGTTGATTGAAAGTGTTCCATGTCTGCGAATCTATACAATTCAATGTTAACCCTGTCTTGCGACTCTATACAATACAACATGTACCCTGTTTGCGAGACTATACAATTCAAAGTGTACACTGTTTGCGAGCCTATACAATTCAAAGTCTACTCATTTTACGAGCCTGTACAATTCAAAGTGTACCCTGATTGCGAGCCTATATTATTCAATATATACCCTGTCTTGCAAGTCTATACAATTCAATGTGTACGCTGTCTTGCGATTACAAGCACATGTTACTTCCGCTCACTGTACCTTTCTTTGGAGTAAATATATATGTATTTAAACTTAATCTTTCTTGCAATAACAGGAAACAGACTTGTTTATATATTGTGACTGCTATGTTTCTATTTACACATTAAGTCCTTTTTGGTTTAGCGGAAGAACTAAAATTTATACATAGGTCACAGATCATACAAAAAGTAAACAGTATTGAAATTAATACTTTTATAATAATTTACTTGTGTCACCTTCATTTTTGTGAAGGATGTACAAAGGGAAGAGATACATGTTTTAAAAGACATTTGTGGAATAAAGTTATTAGCAAGCACGTGTTAAAGTAGTCGGAGAGTGTTGAAGGTTAATAAAACCGTTTCTTACAGCTTTGTATAATTAGTGGACACCGTTGACTGTCGAATGGGTAATATTGTAACAACATTGTACAGCTCAGTGCCAACGATAACCTGAAAATAAAATAAAATGATCATTTGAGTGTTAAAGATAACTAGATAATAAAATAAAAGTGAGCATGTTAGTGTTGAAGATTACTTAATAGTACAATAAAAATGATTATATGTGAGTGTCGAAGAAAACTAGATAATAAAATAAAAGTGAGCATGTGACTGTCGAAGCTAACTAGATAATAAAATAAAAGTGAGCATGTGAATGTCGAATATTACTAGATAATAACATAAAACTGAGCATGTGAGTGTCAAAGATTACTAGATAATAAAATAAAAGTGAGCATGTGAGTGTCGAAGATTACTAGATAATAAAATAAAAGTGAGCATGTGAGTGTCAAAGATTACTAGATAATAAAATAAAAGTGAGCATGTGAGTGTCAAAGATTACTAGATAATAAAATAAAAGTGAGCATGTGAGTGTCAAAGATTACTAGATAATAAAATAAAAATAATCATGTGAGTATTGTCGAAGATAACTAAATAATGAAATAAAAGTAAGCATGTGAGTGTATAAGATAATTAGATAATAAAATGAAAGTGAGCATGTGAGTGTCGAAGATAACTAAATAATTAAATAAAGAGATCATGTGAGAGTCAAAGCTAACTAGATAATGAATTAAAAGTGAACATGTGAATGACAAAGATAATTAGCCAATGAAATAAAAGTGAGCATGTGAGTGTCGAAGATAAATAGATAATAAAATAAAAGTGAACACGTGAGTGACAAAGATAATAAGATAAAACATTAAAGTTGTATCATAGTTTGGGGACCTTTCTGTTGAAAATGTGTCACAGTTAAATTATGTACATATACATGCAGAGTGCGTTAACTGGAGTGCATGTATTAGTTACCCGCACTCCAGAGCATGCCCATTGATTGGCTCATTTTTGCTGGGGTTTACATATTGTGACCGCAGAGAAAGGAAAAGCGACAGAAATATCATATTCAGATGTTCGTTCATTGGTTCTCTTTTGCCGGGGTTTCATATTGTGACAACAGGGAACGTGTTTTAATGTTTAACTATGATACAAAAGAGAAAGAACATCAAAACACTCGGCAATCTGATTAATACTCGAGGCTACGCCCCCTCGTACAAATCAGATAATCTCGTGTTTCGATGCTCTTTCTATGCACAATGTGTGTCTGAGATAACGAGATAAGTTAAGGTGAATATGCGAGTACCAGAGGTTATCAGATATTAAAATATAAATGAGCATTATAAGAAATAGAAAGAGCATCGAAACACGAGAGCTTTGTACGAAGGGGCCTAGCCCCCCGAGTGTAACTCAGATTGCCGAGGGTTTTGATGTTCTTTCTATTTTGTATCATAGTCAAACATAAAAACACGTTCCCTGATACCACTATATGAAACCCCACAAAAAAGTAACCAATAAATGAGCATCTCTTTATCTGTCGTCACAATATGTAAACCCCGGACAAAAATGAACCAATCAATGGGCATGCTCTGGAGAGCGGGTAACTAATACCTGCACCCCAGTTAACGCACTATACATGTATATGTATACGATTTAACTATGTCACATTTTCAACAGAAAGGTCTTAAAACTATGATACAAGAAATATATGGATGTCTGAGATAACGAAGTAAGAAAGTTAAAGTGAACACCTGAATGATTCAATTGATACAATAGCTGTGAGCATATGTGTGATGCATAAGCATATACATTCTGTTGACAACATAATTATAGTCTGATAAAAAACCAGTGAACGAGTTAGTTTCAAAGATAACAATATAATAAATGAATTGTGTTTATGTTAGGAACCAGTAGAATATATGTAACAAATGATCAGTAAACGTATTGGTGCCAAAGTTAATAGTGACATTTTGTAGAAGAAAATAATAAGGATTAAACACTGTTGAAAGGTACTGATTGAAAATAATGTTTGATGTTAACAAAGACAGATGATGTTATCTTGGAATAATCGAAAACGAATGTATTTATTTGACATCAATTTTGAAAATGCAAACTATTTCTGTAATATTATGATTTGAAAACAATTCTACATTTCTAAGAATTGATTAAAAATAATTTGTAACCGAATCCTTAATATATAGATAGGATATTGAATGCGTGTAAGTTTAATACTGAATTTATTGAACGAGTTACATAATATTATTTTATTCAACGAGTTCAGTAAATTCAGTAATGAACTTACACGAAATTAATATTCTATTTATCACATACCAAAATTACAGACCATTTAAAGTGAAGAAGATTCATTTTTCATTGACGCGGCTACATTTTAACGCTAACAATAAGCGCGTCTTTACACCGTGTTTGCATAACGCAACTGACGTCACGTCAAAATATATGCACGGCCGTGCAGTACCATTTTTAATTAGTCGCAAAATCGGCACGGGTATGTGATAAATATCATTATGCATTTTGTACTTTTAGTATATAAATACGAGGATTTACAAATAACCAGTGAACGTGTGAGTATCAATGTGAAAAACACCTGCTGTTAAATATCTTCCTTGTTTATATATTTGTAAGCCAGGTGATGTACTTGTTACTCCTATATCCACAAATATAGCAAATTTAAGGCGACTTCTACACGAATATTTAAACTCAACAAATTTGTTTTACTGGTAAGACCGATGTACCTTATCCGGTGATACGGAAAGGGCCAAAAAGTTGAGACTGTGAAACCATTTACGATATATTACATATTCTAATTTGAACGGGTAATATATCACCTTTAAAGATACAGCATTATATAAAATCAAACTGCACATCAATTCTTTTTGCGCATCAAATTTTCATACAACACGTCATGCATGTCTTGTTTATCACCTAGAACACGAGTCTTCATAATCCCAGACCATTAAGTTCTTTGTGTCCTTATTAATACTTAATTTAGTCACATGGCTTGCCTTACAGGCGTGAACATTTTTATACACTTCTTTGAATTATTGATAAATATTTTCTCTTGAAAAGGCATATTGTCATGAAATGAGACCATACAGAGCATGCATATTTATGATCGCATATGACTTTTCAACGACATGGATGAAATGAAATTGTATATGTTCATTATTTCACGCAATCTGAAATTTGAAATTCGCATCATTGGTTAAACATATTTTATTGCACCGAATGCATGCCAAATATTATACAAATGGTGAGTCTATAACAAAAAGCAAATGAATTGGGCAACAAGTTCCTGCAACATTACATGACTATATAATAAGCCCTTCTAATATCCATCCTTGTGTGTGAAAAAACAACAACAACAAAAAACGACATATTTTTTTCACCATGCAGGTAAACAGTGAGGTAATGATAAAACACCTGAAGTTAAATATCTTCCTGGTTACAACTTGATATATATTTTTAAGCCAGATGAGATTTATTTAACAAAGTGCCAATGAAGCTGTTATTTTCTTGTTGATAAAGACCAATCTTATATCAACACAGATACACGATCCATGAAAAGGCTCAATCAAACCGAGCCTACAACATTTTTTAATTTTGTCGTTTTGAACGTTCTTTTGGGATTCCGTTTTTCTCTATATTTTTTTTGTTCAAGTCTAATTATGTTATGGTTACATAAAGAGATATTCAACTTTCTCCCGTTTAGTTTCTGCATATGAAATTGATTATTTTTCCGCGAAATTCATACTTTTTAATTTAAACTATCTAAATCTATCTAAATGTGAGTTTAAGAGATGACAATGTTTGGGAAAAAAAATTGTGCAACCACTAACATTAAATGTGGCAAACATCACAGGTTTGCTGGCAGACTGAGTTATGTGCTTTTTGTATAGACCGATTGATATAACCAAAACGTTATTAAAATCAACATCCATAAAATTTACAAACCTTTTAGTTCATAGATTAAAGTTTACAAACCTTATGCTATATACCACTGTTCCATTTCTAAGGATATGAACCAGTTTGTTTGTCGTAGTCACCGAATGGACAGTCGCTCTTTTCTCATTTTCAAAGAATATATCAGGCTGCCAAACATTTCCTAGAGACTTTGAATCCAATTCTAATTTTGAAATGTTGCTTAAGCCGCTGAAATCTAGTCTCTCGTCACGCCACCACATTCGTAAGTAAACGTCCACTGAATATTCCTAAATAGGAAAATCAAAGCGCTGAAAGCACTGTAAACCAGCGAAGCATTCGAGTTGTAATAGCAAACATCTGTGAGTATAAATACGTCAGTAAAAATCTTTAAACAGTTTTTAGTCTATTTAAAAAGAACCGAGGTGTTCCGACACCAGTCAAATTCTTTAAAATGTTCTTCCGTTTTTAAATAGTATTCACACGGATTGGATGTAACCATTATTTATTAACATTTTATACCATTATGTTACAAGAAATTTCACCATCATTAACAACTTTAACAAAGAAATTAAACTGACATTTATGCTGGTTCTGAAATATTTCAAAAGTCATATGTGTATGCTTTTTTCGTTTCGAAACTTATCATAGATTTCTTTTTGCATTTTGCAATTTTTGCATTTTCTACATTCTTTTTTTTCACACTAATGCATCCTGATAAAGGGCTAAAAGCAAATGTATATTTTAATTTTGCAGAATTTAACTGTCAATAAACTTACCATTGTAGTCTCACTGATTGAATGCATGTCATGTATAGTAATTTGAATCGTCACATTTGTAGGATACTCTAAAACAAAACAATGTATTCATGATACGTTTGAATGTTTTATTATACACGAAGATATGCTTCGGATTAATATTTTGTCTCTTTAAGGTTACACACCACTGACAATGATTTATAGTAAATCTTATTTCAACGTGATGTAAACTTTAAATATAATCACCTGCATTTCCAGGCAAAAAAGATTGGAGTAGTGCATATCGAAAGATAAAATTTAAAAATAAAGTGTGGAAGCAGATGTCAATATAAATCTTTATGTTAATCATAGCCAACAGACTAAATTAACGTTGTAGTGTACGGATGGTTAATAGAAATGTTTTTTCTACCATAAAAGATTTTTACTATGATGAAATATGGTTATACAAGTTAATTGCAAAATTAATTCTAGTTACACAGATACAACTTTAACCAGCATAAGAGTTTTTTCGGTATAATATAGTGCAAAAAAATAGAATGACAATATATATATTTACCTTGGATACATCTAAATAGATGTATTTATTAACCCATTACTTCATATACACACCTTTTAACGCCTTTTTCAACCCCACCCCTTTTTTTTGTTGTCTCAAATGGTGAAAAAATGCCTTATTTAGGCCCCCAACACTTGTTTTTGTTTGAGAAATGTTGTTAAAAAAGTGACCACTTTTTCGGCGCGGCCCCCAACCAAAAGATACATCAGGGGGTTGCCAGAAGGGGGATGTGCCCCCTTCTGTTTGGGTGGTTTGAAGGGGGGCGGAGTCCCTCTCATCGCCAAAAAATTTTGGACTTGTGAGAGGCTATAAATGACCTCAGATTGGTCATAGGGTAACGTGTAACCAACGCTAAAAAGCATTTGACTCTATCTCAATCCATTGAGAAGTTGCAGCACTTTGAAATCAATTATGATGGAAAAAATCAACGCAAAATAGTGATTTTTGGCAATTTTGAGATGTCCCCTCGTTGCCATGGTAACAGAAAATTTAAGCCTGAGCATGTTGTTGCAAGGGCATTGGTCCAGTCAACATTTGTGCCAAGTTTGATTAGTGTTGAAGCAGTATTATAGCAATTTGAACTTGTAACGGGAGACTTTTCAATGAAAACAGCCATTTTTCACACAATGCTCATGAAGTAATGGGTTAATATATTAGTGTGTATTAATCGTACGCTATCTAAATTCAGAAATTAAAGCTTCTTGCCTCCAGATGACCCCCCCCCCCCCGCACATGTACTAAGATATAAGTAAAGATACTTTTAATGTATTAGTAAGAATTTACATGTTACTCGCAATGAACGACTGATTTTGCATTACTTGTCAGCATATACTTACTGCGTTAGATACGCAAAAAGAGCCTTTTTTGTATGTTTTCATTTTTATTTGTTAATTTTTGCGCCTTTAAAGAGAAGTTATGAAAAAAAGTCTTTTTTAATACATTTCAAAATTTTTATCAAAATAAGAATGAATCTGGAAGCATGCTGCTTTAAATTACATTCAATAAATAAAACGGTAACAATTACGTAATAGGCAAAGGGAAGGAAAAGAAACCCGTGCTCCGATATAAAACTAGTTACATAAGAGATAAAGCATATGCTAGAACATTAAAAACTTCCTTTTAAACGTATTACCTAGATATGTGTATATGTGTATATATGTACATACCTTCATCGAAGTCTGGCACGATGTTGGAATCATATTTTGATGGATCGAGCAATGTCGATGTGATCGCACGCCTGTAGTGAATAAAATATAAATTGAGCAAGAAAAAAAGCAACACACATATAGGCGAAATAATCAAAAGATTAAGTTTATAACATTGGAGCGGCCTTAACATTGTTTCGAATAGAAATACGATTCACCACAAGCACAATAATGATAACAAATTAAATATTAGATTAATAAATTCATTTGTAGAAACTGCATTTTTTATATGGTTTATGTTTGATCACTTTCATTAACAGATGATAAAAGTAAATATTTATCAAAGAAAGAGGAGAGAAAAAAATAGTAGTAGCAATTAATGAAATTGTAATGAAGGTAGCCCTTTAGACCATTATTAATTATCTAAAAGGAAAGGAAGTGGACAAATTTACTAAATAATTAGAATTTGTCAGAACTATCAAGTGCTATACTTGATGTTACAGTTTACATTTGCAACATTCTGAATCTATATATTAATGTGCACTGTATGCGCGCGTGTTTCTGTGAATGCGTGCGTACTTGCGAATGTTGCTTTTGCATCTGAAATTGATGAAAAGTCTATGTGTGCAGCCATCTTTAAAAATTTGTGTCGGTCATATTGCATGCTGACCCAGATAACAATAGAGACGTCCATATTGATGCTTACATGTTGGAAAAAATGGTATCTGCTGTAAATGTCGTCTGGTAAGTGGATTATGTTCTTTTCATTATAAAACAATACAATATACATGTAGTAGATTAGCAATACTTCGTGTGAGTCTTATCAGTATAACAATCTTGTTTCAATATTTATTTGTTCAAATAGAAAAAAGAAAAAAACAAACAAACAAAATAAATTAAGGTCACCTAGTAAGATAAACTCTATACCAGTTTAATGCTTAATCAAAGTGCAATGCTAATAGAAAGATTTTGTCACGTAAAAAGGTAAGGTAAAATAAAGATGGACAATTAATTTGACAAACACTATTTCTTTAATAGATTGCATGACATTGTAATTGGATACATACCTCGATAGTACATTTTGTCCATGAATAAACCTAATGGAACATAGATATACACATAATATTAAAATTACAAAACGAAATTCCCCCATCATCATGTCACGTTTTTCCATCGTCCGCCTTCTTCAATGAATCCTAAAAGAATACAATTATTTAAGAACGTATTTGTACAACGATAATATTACATTTTATCTTTCACAAAGTTTATGTTGACTGATTTAACTTCCGCAGTGGAACATGCGTCATATTACATTTTTGCGGCTCGTTATACATTAAATAAGATCTAAATATCTTCCCTTTAGTGAGAAGAAAATTTAAATGTAAATTTCGTAGGTAAGAGCACAAAAAGAGTCAAATGATTTAACAGTCATGTTATACATGCTTCACAATGGCGATTTGCAAAAAAAATGTGCATGCCAATTTTCTCAAGATATAATTTTCATTGTAGATACATATTTAGTTTGTAATCCATTGTCGTTTAAATTCAATATGCACCTAAATAAATCATTAAAGCACATTTTCCATCTCTCAATGTACTAAAGTTAACGATTTTATCACTCAAGTTTTCATGACAAACATTTGTTTACAATATCATAACTTACAGTAATCCAGTAGTGCTAGTGATGTAACATATTGGATGTGATTATGATACAACTGGTTCGTTTTTTCATACACTAGAAATATACATCGTAAATGACATATTAGATTAGCTATAAAAACTTCACTTCTCTTGAGAAAGTGCCAGAAATAACGATTAACACCAGTGTCATTAATTCTGATATGTATCATTTATTTTGCATGCTGTCTGTAAATGCGAACGCTAAAAGATGTTCATTGAACTGGAGTGTCTGGAATCTGGATGCTGTGCACATAACCACATAATTATTTGATCTTATTGATAAATATGCCTCCAGATTCATGCTTATTTTGATAAATTTTTTGAAAATTAAAAAAAAAAACATTAGATATATATTATTGTAAAGTTACCAAAAGGAATCATTTTAAACATTATCAATGGCACTTACAACCCATGTTAATAACAAAAAGAGGTCAAAATATGCAAAAATACATTAACTGCGTTAGTAACGCGGTGGAAATATAATTACACATAATGAAAGAATCACTATTTATCGCTCATAACATGTAAAATATTACTTAAATCTTGAGTCTTTCTACTTTGATTTATTAAAATATTTTTGTGTATCTTTAGGCATACTGCTTTAAATCGTTCATATGAATAATTTGTTGCTATTGGTTGTTTTCTTTTTCTGGCTATACGTATCAATTTGCATGATAACTGCATTATTTTAAGTTAAATCTGATTGTGTTAAGAATCTGATTTTCCCAATCATTTATAGTTTTCACTCAGTAAAATGACAGATAATTAAATGATGGCACGAATTTGTCTATCATGATGAGTTAAAAAGAATTAACCTGCTTCGTGGTCAAGCCTTTACACAGTTTTAGAGGTATGACGTTTATTGAGAAAGTAACCGAGGTAAGTATTAGACCAATAGCCGAACACGTTTTAGAATTATTTAATATATTATCTTTTATTACAATTTACAGACATTTTTTTCCATTTTGGTCCTAAACACAAGTGTTTCATGCTATCTTATTGTGTGCTTTAAGACCGTCGCGGTAAATAGTTACACTTTAATTGGATATCTTTTGTAATCCTGTTGAGTACAACAAAATAAGAACTAAATGGCATATCTTGTCATAAAGAACAAAATTATTGTTCAAAATTTAAGAGTTCTGTTCGTACTATCAGTTTAATAACGTTATTAGGTCGCCGATTAATTGGTAAGCATTATTTGAACCTTGACACTCCTAACGATTAAAATACGATGATGTAACGGGACAGGATGGTACCGATATAATAACTTAAATGAAGTAAAGAAAAATGAAGCGCCGTCAATTGGAAATACAAAATTTCAAACAAGAATGATATTGAAGTAAAACTTAATTTATAATTTATAGGACATTTTCTAAACCACTTCAATTACCATGTTCAAATTAAAATAAATAATCAACTAATGGGTTATTTTGTTTCAGTTTGTAAATATGTTTTACATAAGTAATTGGTAATATGATACGCTTAGATTACTATTATATTGAAGTACTAACGGTTGACTGACATGAATCATTATTCTAATCTACCTTTTTGATCTAAAGCATCCATGCTCCGAAGAGTAAACTTCACAGTGCCATGCCAACAGGGAATTGTATTGATTAAATTGTTATATTTTATCGTATCTTTCTGTTGCAATGTAAAAACTGCATCATAGTATTATTTCAACTTGAGTATATCCATTTACATAACAATGAAATGTTAGCGGATAATTAGACATATCACATCAATATCTGTAAAGCTTTAATTGATAATAAATTTTCTTTCACAATTTATTGACTCATGCAAATAAATGAATGCAGTTAGACAATAATTTGTTACCACATCCGTTTTAATTTTTTAATATTGAAAAGATTACATGTGACAACGCACAGTTCAAAAGTCGAAACCAGACTGTTATGCAAATTCGCCAAAGCCTGACATTACAATAACTAGTGCACTCCCGATATTTAGTGAGTGAGTGAGTGGGTGAGTGACTTAGTTAGTTAGCTAGTTAGTAAGTTATTTAGTTAGTTAGTTAGTTAATTAGTTAGTTAGTTAGTTAGTTAATTTGTTAGTTAGTTAGTTAGTTAGTTAGTTAGTTAGTTAGTTAGTTAGTTAGTTAGTTAGTTAGTTAGTTAGTTAGTTAGTTAGTTAGTTAGTTAGACAGGTAAAGGTTAAAAAATCATTGATTTAGAAAATATAATATAGTGATTCATTGATTATTTACCATTTTTTGTCTTCATTTTACACTAGTGTAACAAATTGTTACTTATTGTTTAACGACAAAGTAAATTTGTCGATAAAGAATTTATTTCAAATTAATGAAAACAACTTACAAATACGATATTCCTTTTGTAACCACTTAGTAATCTAAAGCACATTAATATATGAAAGTGAGGTCTACTTATCATACAGGAAAAGAACAATTATAAAACAAGACGTGTATACTTTCTCTTTTACTTCATTTATAGTTTATTTGTGTATTTTCAGTTTCAGTAAATATTTTTGTATATGTTCGTTTTTTGAAACCTCATCTTTTAACTGTAGTGAAATGCTATTACAAACTGAGAACAAAATTCATGATTTTAAAATATATTTTTATTACAAAGTAAAATAACACAATAGATGTCTGTTAGTGCTAATATCTTAATGCCGTATAATAACTATGTTTTGCTTTAACTCGACAATTCGATGTTAAGTTAGTTTTGCAAGTTGGTAACTCAAACACTCCTAAATAGAATGGTTTAAAACTTCACCCCCTTGTTCTTTGTGGCATTTGATGGACACAAGTCACATAAACCGTGGTCATTTTTATATAGCTATGACCTGGTCGCACTGTTTAGCATTGAAGATCGTCAAGCACGCTGTCTTACGTATAGCTCTTGTTATAAATTAAAGTCCAAAGACTTATGAATCATCAATAAAAATCATACAAAACTACACATGAACACATCAAGCATGAATAACATTTTCGTGGTCAATGACATGGTTTATTTTGGCCGTTTACTGTTAAACCCAATTTCTTTTTAGTCACAACTTAAAACCGCCATCCCTAAAACTGAAAAAACCTGAGTTTTTCAGACCTTCTATTTTTTTTTGGTCGGACAAAAAATGTGTTGACTTTTTTCCCATGATTGACTGACAGACCCCCCGTACTTATACGACAAATTTGACAAATTCCCCAGTTGCCCCAAATTTTTTTAATTTGGGGACTTTTTTAATTGCAGTTGTATACAATTTTATGACAAATGGGTTAATCCATATTTTTCAGTAAATTTTATAAAGCAATCACATTAAAAGGGGAATTTCCCATTGACAAAATACCCCAACATAAAAATTAAAAAATATTCTTTTTGATTTCATTATCTAAGTTACCCCCCCCAAAGGGTTTATGCATTATTGCGGGAAGTAATTTTTTATTATAGAGGGGAGAAATGTTAAACACTGTAGGGCCCCTGGGTTATTAAAAATTTTTTGGATTTAAATCCAAAAAAAAAAACACCTCCTTTTCTTTTTGAATGTCTGTTACATTTAGTTCCCACAAAAAATTTCCACCAAACAAGAACAGATCATGTTGACCTATAAAACAAAATTCTCAATATATATTCGGATTATTCAGGGGATAAAATAATTAGTTCTTCGGAAAGTAAAAACCCATCACGTCGTCTCGATCAGAATTTGTATCAATTAAAAAATTAACATCCGACAGAAATGCTTTTTGTCACAAACTATGAAGAAAGAATTTTTTGCATCGTAAGTTTTATGAAAGAGGCTAATTACATTTTAAATTGTTTCATTTAAACGCTATTTTTTAAACAGTCTTTGTTCAAAAGGATGTTGACATCTTCCAACAAAACATTTGCGGTTGAATTCTTTATTGTTTTTTAGTTAGCAAGGACACGGCATGTTTCAACATATTTTCAAATTCATAATCTACCAAATGCCATAACTAATCAGATAATGGCTCAGATATGTCAATTAAATCGTAAAAGTGTTATAATTATGATTTCTTGTCTAAGGAAGAAGTATTAGTCTACTAACTTGCGTAATGAGCTTTCTTTATCAAAACATTTATCAGGTTTAAACTTCATGAAACTAAACTTTATTATAACCTCCATGCTGCAACTGCCTATAAATATATTTTCTTATATCAGGCGTTGACTTAGATTATCAAATTTTTTTTATAACTACAAACAGTATCACATACCTTCAGTTCTGTGATTTTTTTATAACTACAAACAGTATCACATACCTTCAGTTCTGTGATTTTTTATAACTTCAAACAGTATCACATACCTTCAGTTCTGTGATTTTTTTATAACTACAAACAGTATCACATACCTTCAGTTCTGTGATTTTTTATAACTACAAACAGTATCACATACCTTCAGTTCTGTGATTTTTTATAACTACAAACAGTATCACATACCTTCAGTACTGTGAGTTCTTGTCTAGTGAAAGAAGAAATCTGTTGATGTCTAATAAAGTCTAGACACGCAATTAAAAAAAGTAACAGCCACAGTAAATCATAATTAAGAAAATATCATCACATAAAGTTTTTCTTATGACTATCGTTTCAATTATCGTTAATTATCTCACATTGAAGATTAAGCACAAAGTAAATACTTCCAATTGTTGCTGATTTTGTGAAAAATTTGTGGTAAATGAATCCATGTATCACGTCTGCAATAGAACAATTCTTATTGATATTTCCATCAGAATAACAAGCATTATGTTGACATAAATAAAACATTAAAATGAGTTCACTTTACTCCACATCGCATAGCTCGATATTCATGCAATACTTAATTCACTTGCTATTATGAAAGAAGAAAATGCTTCCTGATCGAAAACTGATAGAAAATGAAATTATGCGTGAAATTATCATAGATCAACGTTTCAAATAGATCATCGTTCAAACAAATTACTAGAATTAGGTTAAATTACTGAGGTGTCGTTAATTCTTTACCGGGGAAACAGAAAATCACGCAGTAAAAACGCTTTTTATAGAATTATTGTATTTATATATTCCATTCCGATAGAAAAGTTGTATACTGGCATAAAATCTATGAAAAATTTTGAAGCAGATTGTCATTCGTGGACTAAAAGGCTTCCCGTTCAGATACATATTTGAAAAGGATATTGTGTTTCCTATATCTATTCTAGAAAAAAGCCGTATCGGGGCATTGTAACACTGTTTTTATATTGACATTGGCCCTTATACACAGCCCCGTAATGAAAGAAAAACTATCGAAGAAAAAAGGTTTAAAAAGATTCAGTTATACATTAACAGAACAATTTTGTCTGTATATGGTTCCGGATAGCAAGACACTTTAGTGTTTTAATATTTGAACTCCCTTAAACACTTATGCATTGTCTTTCTCAAACGTTAATATGAATCAAAATGAATTGGATAAAATCTTCGGCTCGTGAAATAACAACCAAATACAACCAATGTTTTAACCAAATTTGTGGAGGTCCTTATTAAATTAAGAAATGCTAAAACCCTCTTTATTAATTTTTCAAAGAAATGTTAATACAATGCATATGCTTATTGGTTTGAGCTTTTATTCGTTCAAGAATAAGCTCAATAGTGTCGTCTTCTGAATGTACATTAAATGATAATAATGAGTCTAAGTTCGCTGATAGAATCTTATAACAATCTGACAAAATGTTTCTGCATTTTGAAGCAATTATTGCAACCTCTTAAGAAATATTTTAGAAAGGTTCGTCTGTAATATGTAATGTTTTATGATATACTTTTGAAAAAATAATCGTTTGAAAACGTATGTTATTATGTCCTACCTCAATGATTTTAATTCATACATTTTAATTGTAAAACAATGTATCTTAAAATAGAATAGTCAACTTATAGCTTAAGCGATATTAAAACGTTAGTTCCATTTATTTATTTCATGCTTTCCAGTGTTTTATTGTAATATATCAGATGATTATATTCTGATAAACCACTAGTGAAATTTTCACTTTAGCCGGACTATATCTGAATGCGGATGAAAAGAAAATCATAACTAAATGGAATAACAGGTAGAAATAAATACCGTCATGCGTAAATTTTGCTTCTTTAGGAAAAAAAGTCGATGCCATCATACATCATGCTAAAAATGTAACAAAATTAGAGAAATTCAACAGACCTAGATTTCAAAATTGATGATGTGATGTTATGATGTGATGGCGTCACAAAGGAGAATGCGCGACATTACGCGGCGAAATTAGTAAAAATACACTTTAAAATCACTTGAAAAGCATGAAATAAAAAGAAAATTTATTTGTTTTACATATAAGATTGAAATATATTTCATTCGTGAACACCAGCTATTATATTTTCACTCGTGGCTACAATAAAATATTACATCTGGTGTTCACCCAGTGAAATTATATTTCAATCTTACATGCAAAACAAACAAATATCCCCTATATAACACGATAGAAAATGAATGAAAGTCAATTTTATACTAATTATGTATTAATCGGAGCTCTCTGGGGGAAAACACAATAAAGAGAAGTACTTTTCCTCCATGAAACATTTCGTAAGACCTTCTAAATAAATCCTCCATACTACCAATCTATCATTTGTAAGTACATGCATGTCTTACATGTCATGTAGGTCTCATGATTGTCATGACAGAACACACTCAAGGGAATATATCAACCTTGTAATTAGCATCGCTTTCGCTCAATTGAAAGGAAATAATCATGCAAGGCATTTTGATAGTCCCTGAGAACAGCTGCGGTGCAGGTCTTTTAAGGTCGCTGTAAATTATGGTTGAGACATTGTAAGTACAAAATTTGATTCCTTTTCCAAGCGTGCTTCTTACTTAATTCAATCGACATTTAAGTTCGCTGTACAAAATGACTATCCCACTAATTGAAACTTATTTTGTGCCAGGATATGGTAACCTTCTGTATGTTGCAGATACAGTTTATGATAGTGTATGATACACATTCTCAATCATAATCTATTTGCTTAAATATTATTAACAATGCTTCAAAATTTCTATATTTCAGGTTGGTAAAGAAATAATGTGTTACACATTGCTGAAACACAAAAACTATGATTGAAGGCTCTTGTCAGGTAATAAAAATCACTTGAAATGCTAACCTTTTACCTCTAAATATGATATTGACCTAGGAGCTAGGTATTTTGGTCTTGCTCATGACACACGTCTGATGATACTACACATTTGCTCCTAGTTGTGATGTTTGGCAGAGTTATGGGCTGGACAAATTGTTTTTTCACTACTGACGTTTGACCTCTTAGTATTACCTTGAAGTTGGAGCTGGGTGTCTAGGCCTTGCGCATGACACACCGTCTGATGATTGCATTATTTTAACTTTCATTAATACTACTTCATCTCAAATAATCATATCATTGTTCTTACAATTTGTATAAAAGTGTTCGTAAAATACTCGTGACATATTTAATTGAAATGTGTGTAAATGCCATATCATTATTCCTTACTAATTCGTCCACTTAAGACTTCATGTTCCCCTTTAGTTCCGAGTGTCCTTTCATATTTTTTTTCTATTTACTCTCGTATTATATTATCACTTGACATGTTTAAGCGCATGTTGCGATTTAATGGCTGCATGTAGAAACATTTATGCGTTGATTATTAAGCGGAAAAGATGAAGCATAACTTTTCGCTGCAGTACAAGATATATAAACAAACTGTTAATGTAAATAGCATAATGATTTCGACCAATTTCGAATTTCTTATAATCATGCATCTAACTGTAATAATGTTCGTCTTAAATTGGTCATGAAACTATTATATCATGTTAATTATATCCTATTATTATGTTCCCGTTTTCCTCCAACTCTGTACTTTTCTTTGTATTTAAATTAAAATATAATACGCCAGTAACATCGTTTGTTAAGAACACAATACATCTGTTACCACAGATATATAAACATTATATTTATCTCCATGCTATTACAATGTTTAGAACAACATATTTAGTATAAATATCAATATATACTCTGTAAATTCAACGATTTAAATTCTCAATTATTCCATTCACGTAAAAAAGCCTTTATGAATAAAAACTGATAAAGATTAAGAAAAATAAATAACAAAACTAATTGGGAATATTCTCGGCTAGTCGTAGTCATGAACCATTAATCGCTAAGAAAAAAAAAGCCTAATGAATAAATGAAGAATGTTTTTGTACACTCTAAATAACTGGTTATAAAGTTCGAAACAAGTGGCGGTGGGAAGTCTGTCTGTCTAATATATAACTAAAACAAAATTCTCAATATATATTCGGATTATTCAGGGGATAAAAAAATTAGTTCTTCGGAAAGTAAAAAACCCATCAGGTCGTCTCGATCAGAATTTGTATCAATTAACAAATTAACATCCGACAGAAATGCTTTTTGTCACAAAATATGTAGAAAGAATTTTTTTGCATCGTAAGTTGTATGAAAGAGGCTAATAAAATTTGAAATTGTGTCACATTTAAACGCTATTTTAAACAGTCTTTGTTCAAAAGGATGTTGACATCTTCACGTCAAACATTTGCGGTTGAATTCTTTATTGTTTTTTAGTTAGCAAGGACACGGCATGTTTCAACATATTTTCAAATTCATAATCTACCAAATGCCATAACTAATCAGATAATGGCTCAGATATGTCAATTAAATCGTAAAAGTGTTATAATTATGATTTCTTGTCTAAGGAGGAAGTATTAGTCTACTAACTTGCGTAATGAGCTTTCTTTATCAAAACATTTATCAAGTTTAAACTTCATGAAACTAAACTTTATTATAACATCCATGCTGCAACTGCCTATAAATATATTTACTTATATCAGGCGTTGACTTAGATTATCAAATTTTTTTTATAACTACAAACAGTATCACATACCTTCAGTTCTGTGATTTTTTTATAACTACAAACAGTATCACATACCTTCAGTTCTGTGATTTTATAACTTCAAACAGTATCACATACCTTCAGTTCTGTGATTTTTTTATAACTACAAACAGTATCACATACCTTCAGTTCTGTGATTTTTTATAACTACAAACAGTATCACATACCTTCAGTTCTGTGATTTTTTATAACTACAAACATTATCACATACCTTCAGTACTGTGAGTTCTTGTCTAGTGAAAGAAGAAATCTGTTGATGTTTAATAAAGTCTAGACACGCAATTAAAAAAAGTAACAGCCACAGTAAATCATGATTAAGAAAATATCATCACATAAAGTTTTTCTTATGACTATCGTTTCAATTATCGTTAATTATCTCACATTGAAGATTAAGCACAAAGTAAATACTTCCAATTGTTGCTGATTTTGTGAAAAATTTGTGGTAAATGAATCCATGTATCACGTCTGCAATAGAACAATTCTTATTGATATTTCCATCAGAATAACAAGCATTATGTTGACATAAATAAAACATTAAAATGAGGTCACTTTACTCCACATCGCATCGCTCGATATTCATGCAATACTTAATTCACTTGCTATTATGAAAGAAGAAAATGCTTCCTGATCGAAAACTGATAGAAAATGAATTATGCGTGAAATTATCATAGATCAACGTTCAAATAGATCATCGTTCAAACAAATTACTAGAATTAGTTAAATTACTGAGGTGTCGTTAATTCTTTACCGGGGAAACAGAAAATCACGCAGTAAAACGCATTTTATAGAATTATTGTTATTTATATATTCCATTCCGATAGAAAAGTTGTATACTGGCATAAAACCTGAAAATTTTGAAGCAGATCGTCATTCGTGGACTAAAAGGCTTCCCGTTCAGAAATATATTTGGAAAAGGATATTGTGTTTCCTATATCTATTCTAGTAAAAAGCGTATCGGGGCATTGTAACACTGTTTTTATATTGACATGCATTATACACAGCAGTAATGAAAGAAAAGCTATCGAAGAAACGTGTTAAAACGATTCAGTTATACATTAACAGAACAATTTTGTCTGTATATGGTTCCGGATAGCAAGACACTTTAGTGTTTTAATATTTGAACTCCCTTAAACACTTATGCATTGTCTTTCTCAAACGTTAATATGAATCAAAATGAATTGGATAAAATCTTCGGCTCGTGAAATAACAACCAAATACAACCAATGTTTTAACCAAATTTGTGGAGGTCCTTATTAAATTAAGAAATGCTAAGACCCTCTTTATTATTTTCAAAGAAATGTTAATACAATGCAAATGCCAATCGTTATGAGCTCTTATTCGTTCATGAATAAGCTAAGTAGTGTCATCTTCTGAATGGACATTAAATGATAATAATGAATCTAAGTTTAATGATATATTCTTATAACAATCTGACAAATAGTTTCTGCATTTTGAAGCATTTATTGCAACCTCTTAAGAAATATTTTAGAAAGGTTCGTCTGTAATATGTAATGTTTTATTATATACTTTTGAAAAAATAATCGTTTGAAAACGTATGTTATTATGTCCTACCTCAATAATTTTAATTCATACATTTTAATTGTAAAACAATGTATCTTACAATAGAATAGTCAACTTATAGTTTAAGCGATATTAAAACGTTAGTTCCATTTATTTATTTCATGCGTTCCAGTGTTTTATTGTAATATATCAAATGATTATATTCTGATAAACCACTAGTGAAATTTATAAAATATAATTTTCACTTAAGCCGGACTATATCTGAATGCGGACGAAAAGAAAATCATAACTAAATGGAATAAAAGGTAGAAATAAATGCCGTCATGCGTAAATTTTGCTTCTATTGGAAAAAAGTCGATGCCATCAAACATCATGCTAAAAACGTAACAAAATAAGAGAAATTCAACAGACCTTGATTTCAAAATTGATGATGTGATGTCATGATGTGATGGCGTCACAAAGGAGAATGCGCGACATTACGCGGCGAAATTAGTAAAAATACACTTAAAATCACTTGAAAAGCATGAAATAAAAAGAAAATTTATTTGTTTTACATATAAGATTGAAATATATTTCATTCGTGAACACCAGCTATTATATTTTCACTCGTGGCTACAATAAAATATTACATCTGGTGTTCACCCAGTGAAATTATATTTCAATCTTACATGCAAAACAAACAAATATCCCCTATATAACACGATAGAAAATGAATGAAAGTCAATTTATACTAATTATGTATTAATCGGAGCTCTCTGGGGGAAAACACTAATAAAGAGAAGTACTTTTCCTCCATGAAACATTTCGTAAGACCTTCTAAATAAATCCTCCATACTACCAATCTATCATTTGTAAGTACATGCATGTCTTACATGTCATGTAGGTCTCATGATTGTCATGACAGAACACACACAAGGGAATATATCAACCTTGTAATTAGCATCGCTTTCGCTCAATTGAAAGGAAATAATCATGCAAAGGCATTTTGATAGTCCCTGAGAACAGCTGCGGTGCAGGTCTTTTAAGGTCGCTGTAAATTATGGTTGAGACATTGTAAGTACAAAATTTGATTCCTTTTCCAAGCGTGCTTCTTACTTAATTCAATCGACATTTAAGTTCGCTGTACAAAATGACTATCCCACTAATTGAAACTTATTTTGTGCCAGGATATGGTAACCTTCTGTATGTTGCAGATACAGTTTATGATACTGTATGATACACATTCTCAATCATAATCTATTTGCTTACAAATTATTAACAATGCTACACATTTTCTATATTTCAGGTTGGTGAAGAAATGGTGTTACTAATTGCTGAAACACAAGAGCTGTGATTGAAGGCTCTTGTCAGGTAATAAAAATCACTTGAAATGATAACCTTTTACCTCTAAATGTGATATTGACCTAGGAGCTAGGGATTTTGGTCTTGCGCATGACACATCGTTTGATCTTACTACACATTTGCACCAAGTTGTGATGTTTGGCAGAGTTATGGGCCGGACATAGTTTTTTTTCACTGCTGACGTTTGTCCTCTTAGTATTACCTTGAAGTCTAGGCCTTGCGCACGACACATCGTCTGATGATTGCATTAATTTAACTTTCATTAATACTACTTCACCTCATTTTATCATATCATTGTTCTTACAATTTGTATAAAAGTGTTCGTAAAATACTCGTGACATATTTAATTGAAATGTTTGTAAATGCCATATCATTATTCCTTAATAATTCGTCCACTTAAGACTTCAAGTTCCTTAAGTTCCGAGTGTCCTTTCATATTTTTTTTCCATTTACTCTCGTATTATATTATCACTTGACATGTTTAAGCGCATGTTGCGATTTAATGGCTGCATGTAGAAACTTTTATGCGTTGATTATTATGCAAAAAAGATGTAGCATAACTTTGCGCTTCAATCCAAGATATATAAACAAACTGTTAATGTAAATAGCATAATGATTTCGACCAATTTCGAATTTCTTATAATCATGCATCTAACTGTAATAATGTTCGTCTTATATTGTTCATGAAATTATTATATCATGTTAATTATATCCTTTAATTATGTTCTCGTTTTCCTCCAACTCTGTACTTTCCTTTATACTTTAATTAAAATATAATACGCCAGTAACATCGTTTGTTTAGAACATAATAGATCTGTTATCACAGATATATAAACATTATATTTATCTCCATGCTATTACAATGTTTAGAACAACATATTTAGTATAAATATCAATATATACTCTGTAAATTCAACGATTTAAATTCTCAATTATTCCATTCACGTAAAAAAGCCTTTATGATTAAAAAACTGATAAAGATTAAGAAAGATAAATAACAAAACTAATTGGGAATATTCTCGGATATGAACCATAAATCGCCAAGAAAAAATTGCCTAATGAATAAATGAAGAATAGAATGTTTCTGTACACTCTAATTTACTGGTTTTAAAGGTCGAAACTAGTGGCGGTGGGAAGTCTGTCTGTCTAATATATAACTATTTTATACTATACTCACGTAACACTTTAACGTTTCTATTAATAGTTTTTATAGCGTCTAGTATCTGCTGTGTGATATATTAGAGCCAGTTATACATGAAAGTTTATTTATCGTCATGCTCTTTAATATCTAAGTAGCTAAATAACCAGTTATAACTTGTTCTAGGTGGAATATCTATAATAGTGATCAATGTATTACAATATGCAATTGTTAGTCCTGAAGGAATCGTTTGCTGTCATATTTAAGTCACATCTGACAGGCGAAATGTCGATATAAAATAAATTTATAAAATGCATACTTCAGTTTCAAAATTTCTTCAGATTAACTTTCTTCTCTGTGTTTAAACAAAAAAGTTATCTTTAAATGAAGGTCTGAAATAAAGCCAGGCAGAAAGTTATATTATAGTAAATCAAGGCTGTCAGTCCAGTTGAGAAAGGTAAGTCAATCCTGTTCAGAATTATATATCAATGGGGTCAACAAAACATAAAATGTTCACTTTTCACCATCTGTAATAGTAAGTTAGATCAAAATTAACATCCGACAATTTATTGACTAGCTATAGTCTAATTAATTGATGAGTTAACCCGAAATTTGCTGAATTCAAAAAATGAATTTAACCTGCCTGAGCTTGTGAGCAATTTATTTAAAATTTGGAGAATTCAAAAATTGAACTACTAGCACTACTTTACTAGTCAGACTGCATGAACATGCTGGTTGGTCGGGCTTTTAACTGGTGGCAAAAGCGTATCTGTTTCAAGCCAGTTCATGGTTATAGGACAAAAATATAAATATTGGAGTTTTAATCATGTCTTATTTATACTTATTACACTATTGTGTGATCGCTTATAAGGTTTTCTTTTTTATTTGTCACAGACCAGGAAATAAGTGTAAAATATACAAGGGGATTCGTTACCATTTTCTTTGATGATGAAATTAAATAAAATGGTTATTTATCAACATGATAAAATGCCACAAATTTTCACTCGCCGTCGCGGCTCGTGAAAATATTTCTCATTTTATCATGTTTCGTGAAAATATATTCCATATTTCACACAAACGAAAAAGTATCTTCTTATTATTTGTCGTTATTTGTTCATTATTAGATAAGATATGAAACACATACTTGGCATTACATGATGTTGACAAGAAGTGGTATCAATAAATAGTTCATATGAATTATTTGTTGTTGTTGTGTCTTATTTGTGTTTTGTTCTTGCTATACGTATATATTTACGTGCTAACTGCTTTATATCATCTAAATTTGATTGTGAATGTTTCACTCATTTATAGTACTCTTTCAGAAATAGGTTGATAATATTCAACTATTACTGAAATAATATCACACAATCTTCCTTAATCTGACTATTCAAACATGGTATACGACGATTTAACGGGACAATATTAATTGACAAGCTAAGTTGGTACACATTTAATAACTTAAATGAAGTAAAGAAGTTCAAGTAAGAAACTGTCTCATTAGATGACATATACTTTTTAACAAGAGTGGCATTGATATTAGACTTTCATATTCTCAATGCTGTGCTCACGATAGATTTAATTTATAGGACATTTTCTTTATCACTTCAATTACCATGTTAAAACTCAAATGAATTATCAATCTTTTTTTTTTCATTGCGTAAATATGTTTCAATTTAATCTAGTTATTGATAATATCCATGAATAATCATATGCTCAAATTACTATTATATATCAATGTGAATCACTGACGGTGAACAGACATGAATTATTATTCTAATCTTCCTTTTTATCTAAAGTTTTCATGCCTTCAAAAGCAAACTTTACGATGCCATGCCATCAGGGAATTGTATTGTTTAATTGTAATAATTTTCAATTATGTTGCAGTCTTAGAGCTGCATCACAATATAATTTGAAATGGAGTATATACATTTACTTAACAATGAAACAAACGTTAGAGCATAATTAGACATAAACATTTGAAATATTATCTCGGTAAAGCTTAAATTGATAATGCATCCAAATTTGCAAATACACCAATGCAGTCAGAAATTAATTTGTTTTACAAATACCTCTTGGTATATTGACAAAAGTCCAAAGTCTTATGAATCCTCAAAACGGTATGACCATAAAAAAGGATCATACAAAACTTCACATATATATATCAAGCACGAAAATCCATGTAGTTGTCAATGTCATTGTTAGCTTGACTTTCAACATTTTGACCTCAAAATCAAAAGAGGTCACCTCTTTGTCATGACCAACTTAAACACGAACTTTAAGATTTCTGGTCCAGCAGTTTCTAGTTATTTGGCCAAGAAAAGGATGAGATACTTTCCAACAGACTGAATGCTTGACGAGCGAGCGGGCGGTTGTACAAATGTACGGTCGGACCGACACATTCACAATTCCCCTCCCCCCCCCCGCGCTTTAAGTTGGGGCATTAAAATTAGAGATGAAAATAATACAGTGACAAATCGTTTATCCATATATTTAGTCTACTTACAAATTCCCCGGTAAAATAACAATCACATATAATTAGGTAATCCATTGAAAAACTATCAACTTATAAAATACTCTTAAACTTTCAATTAGATTTCATCATCGTTAATTATCTCACATCCTTCTGCATTATTGCTAGAAGTATGTTTTTATTATAGACAGAGTAATGTTAGAACACTCTAGAGTTCGTTATAACAATTAGTGAGATAAAAAAAATACCATTAGCAAAACCAAAATTAGAACCAAAACCCTTTTATGAATGTAGGGTGAGCTACTAATGTTTCTACCAGACAATATATTAGACTATGCAGACCTATATTAAACAAAATCATCAATTTATAATCGGTCTAGACAGGGGACTAAGTAATTAATTCTTCGGAAAATTAAAAAAAAAACACACATATTGATAAGATTTTTCAAAAAATATTCAAATATATAGAAACACCAGAAAAGCTTTTTTGTCACAAACAATGCAATTTTTTGGCATCGTATGTTGTATGACAAATGCTTAAAACATTTGACATCTTTTCATTTTAAGGCTATTTAAAAAAAAAAACACACACAACAGCAGTATCTGTTTATATTATACTTCAAAAGGATGTTGACACCATCACTTCAAGCATTTGAGGTCCATTTCTTTCTTTTTTGAGTAACCAGGACACGGCATGTTCTACACATTTTTCTCATTCATTATATACCAAATACTAGAATACTACATCTAATCAGATAATAAAATGTATCCCTTGTGGAAAATGGCTCAGATATGTCAAGTAAATCGTAAAAGTGTTATAATTTTGATTTCTTGTCTCAGGAGGAAGTATCAGTTCAATAACATAATTAATGAGCTTTCAGTATCAAATCATTTATAAAGTTTAAACTTCATGAAACCAAACATTCCTATATCCCATTCATTATAGCAATAAGTATATAACTACCATGCTGCAACTACCTATAAATTCATTAATTATATCAAATGTTTACTTAGGTTATCAAATGTATAAATACAAACTGTTTCACATACCTTTAGTTCTGTAAGTCCTTGTTTGGTTAATAAAGAAATCTGCTGACGTACGATAAAGTTTAGACACTCAATTGACATAATAACATATTGACATAATAATCATGATTAACAATATAAGATCCCATAAAGTTTTTATGTCTATTGTTTCAATTATCGTAAATTATAATATTATCATAATGTCCTGGAACGGTGCCGTCAATGTTTTGATTAACATAAACATCTTTGAACAGAAAGCAAAACAAAAAACTACCTATTGTTGCTGATGTAAACAATTTGTGGGAAATGAATCCATATATATATCAAGCAATATTTAACAATACGCGTCTGCAACAGAACTATTCCTATTTTTATTTCTATCAGAATAACCAGCTTTATGTTGACATAAATGAAACATTAAAATGAGGTCACTTTACTCCACATCGCATCGCTCGATATTCTTCACTTGCTATTTATGATCAAAAACTGATAGAAAATGAATTATGCATGAAATTATCATAGATCAACGTTCAAACAAATAACTTCAATTAGCTATATTACTAAGATGCCGTTAATTCTTTACAAGGGAAACAGAAAATCACGCAATAATGCGCATTTTATAAAACTATGGTATTTACAAATTCCATGTCGATAGACAAGTTGTATACAGGCATAAAACCTAAAAATTAAAGAACAGATCGTCATTCGTGGAAGAAAAGGTTTCCCGTTCAAAAACATATTTGGAAAAGGATATTGTGTTTCCTATATCTATTCTAGTAAAAAAAAGCTTATCGGGCATTGTAAAATAGAGAAAATAAGAATCCCTAAAGAAAGCCCAAATCGACAAAATTGAAAATGCTGCAGGCTTGGTTTGATTGAGCCTGTTCATGGACGGTACTGGATATTGCAAGTTACCGTCCATGCCCCCTAGTACCGGCTTAAGCAGAATTCAACATTTAAACATGAAATGGTTAATTTTTGAATTTAGAAACATCCACAGATGTGTTCATACGACGGTTATCATGGAACCCTCAATGTGACACTTCCGTGCCATTCCATGAAAAGCAGCGAATGGTCTCAAGTAATAGAAAGTGTGTGCCCTTAACGAGAAAACAATGGGCGTAACTAAATAAAATGGAATTTTGTAAGGGGGTCAGAGGTTATGAAGCCTTTTTATAAAAAAAATATTTATTGGCATGCATTATACAAAGCAGTAATGAAATAAGAGCTATCGAATAAACGTCTTATAATGATTCAGCTATACATTCTCAGAGCAATTTTGTTTGTATATGATTCCGGATAGCAAGACACTGTAGTGCTTTAATATTTGAACTTCCTGAACCAATTATAAAGTGTCTTCCTCAAACGTCAATATAAATCAAAATGAATTGGTTCAAATCTTCGGCTGGTGCAATAACAACCAAATACAACCACTGTTTTATGGTCTTATTAAATTAAGAAATGCTAAGACACTCTTTATTTTCTTAAACAATGTTAATACAATGTATATGCTTATCGGTATGAGCTTTTATTCGTTCAAAAATAAGCTCAGTAGTGTCGTCTTCTAAGTGTTTTAGTCTAAGTTTGTTGTTAGACTCTTCTAACAAACTGACAAATAGATTCTGCACTTTTAGCAATTATTGCAACCTCATGAGAGATATTTAAGAAAGATTTATCTGTAATATGTAATGTATTATGAAATACTTTTGAAAAAAATAATTGTTTGAAAACGTATGTTATTATGTCCTACCTCAATGATTTTAACTCATACATTTAAATCGTACAACAATGTATCTTGCAATAGAATGGTCAATTAATAGCTTAAACGATATTAAAACGTTAGTTCCATTTATATGACACGATAGAAGATGAATGAAGGTCAATTTATACTAATTATGTATTAATCGGAGCTCTCTGGGGAGGAAACTATGATAAAGAGATGTACTTTCATTTCATGAAACATTTCGTAAGACCTTATAAATATATCCTCCGTACTGCCAATCTATCATTTGTAAGTACATGCATGTCGTAGATGTCATGTATGTTCATGATTGTCATGACAGAACACACACAGGGGAATATATCAACCTCAAAGTTATCATCGTTTTCCCTCAATTTAAGTTCGTTGTACAATATGACTTCCCCACTAATTGAAACGTATTTTTGTGCCAGGATATGGTAACCTTCTGTATGTTGCAGATACAGTTAATGATACTGTATGATACACATTCTCAATCAAAATCTATTTGCTTAAATATTATTGACAATGCTACAGATTTTCTATATTTCAGATCGGTTAAGAAATAATGTGTTTTACTCATTGCTGAAATACAGGAGTTGTGACTGAAGGCTCTTGTCAGGATATAAAAATCACTTAAAATGATAACCTATTATCTCATTATGTGATATTGACCTTGGAGCTAGAGATTTTGATTGTCTGATCATACTACACATTTGCTCCTAGTTGTGATGCTTGGCAGAGTTATGGGCCGGACATAGTTTTTTTCACTGCTGACTTTTGGCCTCTTAGTATTTCCTTGAAGTTGGACTTTGGTGTCTAGGCCTTGCGTACGACACACCGTCTCATAATTGCATTAATTAAACTCATATTGATACTACATGATCTCCAATTATCGTATGATTGTTCATGTAATTTGTGTAAAAATGTTTGTAAAAAATTCGTTACATATTTACTAGTAATTTAAAAGTGTGTAAATGCCAATTCATTATTCCTTAGTTATTCGTCGACTTAAACTTCAAGTTCCATAAACTCCGAGTGTCCTTTCATAACTTTTCTATTTACTCTCTTATCATCTTATCACTTGGCATGTTTAAGCGAATGTTGCGATTTAATGTCCGCATGTAGAAACTTTTATGCGTTGATTATTATGCCAAAAAGATGTGGCATAACTTTGCGCTTCAATCCAAGATATATGGAAAAAAATGTTAATGTAAATAGCATAATGATTTCACTTATAATCATACATTTAACGGTTAAAATGATCGTCTTATATTGTTCATGAAATTATTATATCATGTTAATAATATCCTATAATTATGTTCTCGGTTCCTCCAACTTTAAACTTCGCTTTTGTTTAGAACATAAAACATCTATTACAAAGTTTAGAACAACATATTCAGTATAAATATCAGTATACATTCTGTAAATTTAAACGTAAGTCTCAATTATTCCGTCCACGTAAAAAGCCTTTATGAATTGAACTGATAAAGTTGAAGAAAAGCAACCAACAAAAATAAATGGGAATATTCACGGCTATTAGTAGTCAACCATAAATCGCCAAGAAAAAAATATTGCCTAATTAATAAAAGAAGAATGTTTATGTACACTCTAATTAACTGTTTATAAAGGTCGAAATAAGTGGCTGTGGGAAGTCTGTCTGTCTAACATATAACTATTTTATACTATACTCACGCAACACTTTGACGTTTCTATTAATAGTTTTCATAGAATGTGATAAGTTAAGCCAGTTATACATGGACGTGTATTTATCGTTATGCTGTCAAGTATCTAAGTAGCTGAAGAACCAGATATAACTTGTTCTAAGTGGAATATCTATAGTGATCAATGTATTACATTAATATGCAATTGTCAGTCCTGAAGGAATCATATGCTGTCATATTTGTGTCACATCTGGCAGGCGAAATGTTGATATAAAAAGAATTTATAAAATGCATACTTCAGTTTCAAAATTTCTTCCGATTAACTTTCTTCTCTATGTTTTAATAAATAAGTTTGTCTTTATTTGAAAGTCTGAAATAAAGTCAGGCAGAATGTTTTCATGTTATCATATAACTTTATAGTTTATCAAGGCAGCCAGTCAGTCTAGTTGTGAAAGGTTAGTCAATCCGATTTAGAATTATATACTATCACGAGCAAATTATACATATATTTTCACTTTTCCTCATCTGGTATAGTAATATGGATCAGAATTAACATCCGAAAAATTAATTGCTTGTCTTATAAAAGGATCTGTTAACCTGTAATATAGTGAATTCTAAAAATGGACTTAACATGCTTTGATTTGTAAGCAATTTATAAAATTTAAGAGGATACAAAAATTGAACTAATTGCAGTATATAGACTAGTCAGACAGCACGGGCATGCTGGTTGGCATGGCTATAAATGGCAAAAGCTAAACCGTTTCCAGCAGGTAAATGGTTATAGAGGCAAATCTAAATATTGGGTGAGCTTTGATCTTGTCTTATTTATACTTATTACTCTATAGTATAGTTGTGTGATCACTTATAGGTTTTTCTTTTTTGTCACAGACCACCAAATACGTGTACAATATTGTTTATTTCAGAAATATTTATGTGAACAAAACAAAAAGTTTGCTTCTCGAATTCGATACCTTCCGAAACTTAGATAGTTTGTAGGCCAAACAGTTTGGCGATCACGACCATGATGACTTTGATTCTTTTTAATTTTTTTATCTAAAAAACATTAGGTCTCAGTTATTTATTATGTCCAACATATAATTTTTTTTTAAATGAAGGCCGAGTCGTTCTCTATGTATTGCTCGAACAACGTTTAGTAGTGATTGCAATGATAACGTTGGTCTGTGACATTTTCACCTGAAAATCAATATGAGACAGGACCTCTAGGACGAACTGTCTCTAGGACGAACAAGCTTTTAGTGGTCAAAGCCATGGTGATAAAGTGTTATGAAAACTAATTTATCCAGATCTTTGGTCTTTTTCTACAAAGACCTTTGTAAAATAACAATCACTTAATAAATAAATAAATAAATAAATAAATAAATAATTAATTAATTAATTAATTAATAAAAAATAAATAATAAATACAATTAGGTGGTCCGTTCACAAAATATCATTCTATAAAATGCTCTTCAATACTCATTTCGCTTTCATCCCCTTTAATTATCTCACAAGCTTATTGTTGGGAGTATGTAATTAATAGAGAGGGAGGAGAGAACGAGTTATGTAAGAACATTTTACTGCTTGATATGAAAATAAGTGAGATAAAAAAAATCCATAAGCATTCTCTTTTTATGAATGTCTGTTACCGTAGTACGGCTAATGTTTCCACCAGACAAAAACAGGCAATGCTGACTTACATAAAACAAAATGCTCAATATTTGATTGGTCTGGTTAGGAGACAAAATAATTAGTTCTTAGGAAAGTTGCAAAAATACAACTTTGAATGACAAGAACAATGCATATGTTTCTATGACGATGACATAAATTACATCATCCGAAAAATCAGCAACATGTTTGCAAACTAAAACGAAATAGCTCATCCAAAACTAACACATAACATATTTAATCAGATAATAGAATTATCTTTCATTGTGTCAGTCATTGCAGGTAAATTGTCATTCGTAGAAATGTTATAAACAAATCTTATTACAGATAAAAGTATAATTTATAATACACACAATTTGAGCGTTCATTATCAAAACATTTATAAAATTAAGTTTTAGTTAAACATCATACATCCCTTTCATTGTTACAATAAACATAGAATTTACGTGCTGCAATTGCCTATAGGTACCTCAACCGCGACTAAGTTCAAGCTTATTTCAAACGTTTACTTAGATTTTCAAATTATAAGTACAATAGTATTGCAAACCTTGAGTTCCTCCTCTGTTTAACGAAGTAATTTGCTGATGTATGTCCTAGAACAATGTTGGCAATGCTTTAAATGACAAAAGCAACTTAGAGCACAAAGCAAAACAATATACAACTACCTGCTTCTGATTTTGTAAACATTGGTAGGAAAATGAATCCCTGTATTAAAATTCAAACTTCATTTAAAAATACACGTCTGCTGTAGAACTAGCTCTATTGATAATTCCCTTTGTTTTAAAATATATAAAACATTAAAATGAGGTCACTCTACTCCATAGCTCGATAGTCATGCAATAATTCACTTGCTATTTATGAAAATTGAAAACTGATATAAATTGAATTATGTATGAATTAATCATAGAACAACGTTCAAATAAATAACTAAAATTAGCTACTTTACAAAAAAGGTTGGTGCCGTTAATTCTTAACAAATGAAACAGAAAAGCACGTGTTATAGAACTATTGTTTATATATTCCTATCCGATATTAAAGTTGTATGTTTGCATAAAATCTGAAAATTAAAGAGCAGATCGTTATTCATGGAAGAAAAGGCTTCCCGTTCAAAAACGTATAAGGAAACGGCTATCGTGTTTTCTGGTATAAGACGGATCGGGAATAATACTGTTTTCAATAAAACATGGTGATTATTTATATATAGTATATTGCTATGAAACATGCCAAAGAAAATCTGATTTGCAATAAAAGCATGTGAATGAACTGTGTTATATTCGGTTATACATTTTCCGAACAAATTCATTTGATATGATTCCGGATAGCAAGACGATACAGTACTTAAATTATTTTAGCTTCAATCGCAAAAATATGAATAATGTCTTTCTTAACCAATTATACGAATTAAACTGAATCACATAAAACCTTAAGCTCGTCAAATATGCATTGTATTTTAAACAAAATTGTAAAGGATTGAGAAATACTTACAGCTCGTGTTTGTCATCATGGAAGTATATTACAGTTCGACCCTTAAAATGATTCCTAAGTCCCAATTTTCATTTTTTTTGTTTCTCAAAGAAATATTCATATAATTATGCTAAACGTTTGTAGCTAATAAGCCCAGTAGTGGCGTCTTCTGTATGTTTTAGGAATTAAATGATAATATTGAATTCCAGATTGCATATAGAATCTTGTAAAGCATTGATTTGAAGTTACTGCACTTGAAGCGTTTATTGCAATTTCATTAGAGATATTTTAGAAAGATTCATTTGAAATATTTGATTTACTATGAAATTTTGCAAGAATTTGTTTGGTTGGAAAACGTAGATGTATGTAAATATGATTCAAAGTGATACGATTTAATTTTAGAAAATATATCTTGCTATGGAAGACTCAACTTAAAGCTTAAACGATATGAAACGTTAGTTGCATTTATATGTCACGATAGGGAATGCACCATAGTCAATTAATACATATAATGATACTAGTAATGTACTAGTCGGTGCCCTGAAGATCAAATAGCGATAAAGAAAAACATTTTATTCTATGAATAATTTCGCAAGACCTTTCAGGGTTTCCTCTATTCTTCCAATCTATCACTTATAAACACATGGAACACACTCGCAGAACAATGTACAGTAAGGAATTAATCATGCACAGTCAATTGTTTGTATTTACGAGAGATCAATTGAGGCGCAGTACGTTTTACGTTAAGGAATATAAATGAAAATAAAAGCTAAATGTTTCAACCTTGCATGCATGAAATTTAATTCATTTTCGGTGCATGCTTTTTTATTCAATCGTCGATTAAGGCTATTGCACGGAATGACTTCCCGACTAATTCAGATTATTAAATGCCACATATTTTGTGCTGGGACTTGATAACCTCCTATATATTCAAGTACCAGTTCATTTTATTTCATGTCACACGTGCTCAATTATTTCTCTATTTAAATTTCTCTTTTGGCGTTGTGCAACAATGCTACAGACTTTTCACTTTTTCAAATCGATGAAGAATTTATTTGATATTCAGTGCGAGAAAAGCGTTTTGCTAAATTAAACGAGTTGTCTTTGAAGGCCTTTTTCAGGTAATAAAAACATCTTGATGCATGACAGAGATATAGACAGGACAAGGATTTAAAACGCACATACCGTTACGCACTTAAGTTACACTTTATGCACCCTTGCCATTATCATGGCAATACACATAGCATATTCTAGGAATAGATGTTTAATAAATTAGTATATGTTAAAAGACAAATTACTTGATTAGCAAACATCTTTGATATATAGTTAAAACAAAAGAACTTAATATTGTTTAAACATAAAAAGAAACATTTAAATCTCGTTATGTATATTTAAAAAGTGTAGAAAAAAAGAACAGTAAAGTAGGAACATATTAAGTAATTAGCGTGTCAGGCAAATAAACGTTTTTTTCTCTTAGCAGATTTTGGCACCCAACCTCACTCTTGTTTCCTCGAGTTGTAATATTTTTCACTCTCATATAATTATTCAAATCAATCCAACACAGCTTTGACTTTGCTAAATAATTCCTTTCATTTTTCATTTTACAAAAATATATTCAAAGCTACTCGTTTGTAAAATATCAGTACTTTTACAATAAGATGCAATACAACATATACTCGTACATTTGACTGTAACACCACTATGTCTTTAAAACTGATTCATTAAAAAAGATCTATTCAATTGCATGCCTTTTCCGCCATTACCTATACTTGTATTAATTTAGGTCTTAATATTATTTGTTCTCCAATTATCAAATCATTTTGTTCATGCAATTTAAGTAAAAAAGTTTGTCTAATACTCAAATCTTATTTACTTGAGAAATATGTCAAAAAACAAGTCATTATTTCTTAATAGTTCGTCTCGTCCACTTACCTTTAATTACTGAAGCTCTGTCGGCCAGTTAATGTCCTTACTATTTTACTCCATCACTTGACAGGGTCAGAGTCATGTTTCGATGAAATGTCTACTTGGATTATTTCATGCGTTCATGAATAAGCAAAAAAGATGAAGCATAAACGTGTGCTTATTTACAAGATAAATGAAAATATGATTATGTCATGCTAATTATATCTTATAAATATGGTATCCTCTCGTCCAACTCTATACTTTCCTCTATATTTTAATTAGAATATAATACGTTAGTAGCATTGTTTAAATCTACATATTTATGAGAAAAAGGATTTCAATTATTCCATTCACGTAAATGGGTAAACTAATACAGTGAAGGCTATTTTTGGTCCTAATTATAATCGTGAAACATAAAAGTGCCAAAAGTATGCCTATTGAATTAATGAAGAGTGTTTTTGTACACTCATATTAACTGGTTATTATGGTCGAAACTTGTGGCGGTTGGAAGTCTAACATATAACTATTGCATACTATACTCACATAACGCTATGTACTTTATTATTCTGCTGTTTGATAGAGCCAATTATATATGAAAGTTTATATATCGTTATGATGTTAAGAATGCGTATCTAAATAACCAGATGTAACTGGTTCTAGATGGAGTATGTATCATGCAAAATGTATCAAAACAAAGCGCAGCTATAAGGTTTGAATGAAACCCATCTCCTATTATAATAACAAATTTGCAGTTAAAATTACCATACGAAATCAATTTAAATAATGCATGCTGCACACAATATGACTAATGCTGATTAAATGCTGCATTTTCAACGTTTTTGGAAAACTTATATTTTTTTACAGTTAGCTTAATTTAATTTAAAAGTAAAGTATAAATTCCGACAGAATGTCTTATAATGCCATTGTATATTGTTTGTTATCGTTGACACTATAATCAAGATAGATAGTCATTGAGGTCATTCTGTAACACAATTATTTAGGATCAGCAAAACATATAATCTATTTTATTTTTCCCTATATGAAATAGTAATCAGAAGCCGAAACTCAATCGGCTTGTCTCAGAAATAGAGTTATTTACCCATATAATATTATGTCGAATCGTTTATTCATATCTTAAGTCAATTTATAAAGTCAATCACATACAATAAGGTAATCCATTGACAAAATATCAACATATAAAATACTCTTAAATATTCTATTTGATTCCATTATCGTAAGTTATCTCCCAAGGTGATGCATTATTGCTGGAAGTAAGTTTTTATTATAGAGAGAGTAATGTTAGAACACTGTATTGCTCGTTATTACAATTAGTGAGATAAAACAATCCATAAGGAAAACAAAAACACCTCTCTTTTTTATGAATGTCTGTTACAGTAGTACCACTAAATATGTTTCCACCAAACAAGAACAGATCATGTTGACCTATATAAAACAAAATTCTCAATATATATTAGGATTATTCAGGGGATAAAATAATTAGTTCTTCGGAAAGTAAAAACTAATCACGTCGTCTCGATCAGAATTTATATCAATAAAAATCTTAACATCCGACAGAAATGCATTTTGTCACAGACAATGAAGAAAGATATTTTCCTGCATTGTAAGCTACATATGAAAGAGGCCAATAACATTTGAAATTGTTTCATTTAAACGTTTTTGGGGGGAATATACAGGACATGTTTCCGCACATTATCTAACAAATACCTGGTTAATTAGATAATAAATATATTCTTTTGAAGAATGGCTCAACAATGGCAAGTAAGTCAACAAGATTTGTCTCAAGAGGAAGTAAAAGTTTAATTATTACTACATACAGTATGTCATACCTTCAGTAATGTAAGTCCTTGTCTGGTTAATTAAGAAATCTGCTGACGTTTGATAAAATTTAGACAAAATAAGAACCACAGTAAATCATGATTAACAAAATATCATCGCATAAAGAATTTATGTCTATTAATTTAATTATCGTAGATTATCTCAAAATGTCCTGGAACGATGCCGTCAATGCTTTGAATGACATAAACAACTTCGAGCACAAAGCAGAACAAAATACTACCAAATGTTACTTATTTTGGGAAATGAATCCATGTATAAAAATTTAAGCTTCATTTAACAATACGCGTCTGCATAAGCAGTATTCCTATTGTTATTTCCATCAGAATAACAAGCTTTATGTTGGCATAAATAAAACATTAAAATGAGGTCACTTTACTCTACATCGCATCGCTCGATATTCATGCAATTATTAATTCAGAAAATGCTTACTGATCGAAAACTGATAGAAAATGAATTATGCATGAAATTATCCTAGATCAGCGTTCAAATAGATCATTGTTCAAACAAATAACTACAATTAGCTAAATTACTAAGGTGTCGTTAATTCTTTACCTGGGAAACAGAAAATCACGCAGTAAAACGCATTTTATAGAACTTTTGTTTTTTATATATTCTATCCAAATAGAGAAGTTGTTTACTGGCATAACTTTTCTATGTACTCTCTTATCATCTTATCACTTGGCATGTTTAAGCGCATTTTGCGATTTAATGGCGGCATGTAGAAACGTTTATGCGTTGACTATTAAAGGATAATATTTCGCTTCAATACAAGATATATGAACAAACTGCAAATTTAAAATGCATAATGATTTCGACCAATTTACCTCATAATCATACATCTAACGGTAATGATGATCGTCTTATATTGTTCATGAAATTATTATATCATGTTAATTATATCCTATAATTATGTTCTCGTTTTCCTCCAACTCTATGCTTTCCTTTATACTTTAAATAATACGCCAGTAACATCGTTTGTTTAGAACAATATACATCTGTTACAATGTTTAAAACAACATATTCAGCATAAATATCAATATATACTCTGCAAATTTAAAGATTTAAAAAATCCTTTATGAATAAAAAACTGTTAAAAACTAGAACTATCACTAAATGTGATTAATACCCCCGCAAGACTGCTTCGGAAATGAGGAAGTTACAAGTAACAGAATACCTTGTTAAAGAATTGAAATAGAGTTATAGTTGCGGGCAATTAAAGATAGCTGTTGTTTTTGTATGTTGCATTTCCTTACAATATGGTTGACCATTGATGAAGTTTTATTGAATTACTCTGTAATAAATCCAGAAAGAGTTACGCTTCTTGATCACTGCACTTCCTCTCATTGCGCTTGACCATTGTATGAAGTTGCCATGAATTCTGAACATTAGTTTTAAGTTATGCACCGGACAAGGAAAAGGAACAAAGGGCAATAACTCTACAAATACTGAAGATTGAGTTATGGTTATTGTACACTGCATTTCCTCTCATTTCGCTTTACCATTGTATGAAGTTGTATTGAATTCCAACTACTAGTTTTCAAGTTATGCACTGTACAAAAAAGTAACTAAGGACAATAACTGTAATGAGTCAAAAAAGAGTATTGCTTCTTCTGCACTGCACATCATCTCACTGCCCTTGACCATTGTATGAAGTTTCATTGAATTCAAAACATTAATTTTCAAGTTAACCACTGGACTTTTAAAAGTAACAAAGGGCAAAACTCTTAAATGAGCCAAGAAAGAGAGTTAGTGGGGTTTTTTCATCGCTCCCCCCCAAAAAGACCAGGAAAAACGGATTTGTTTTTTGCCCCTGGCCTCCTCTCAATTCTTGACCATTTTATGAAATTTTTGAAAACAAAAATATTTTCAAGTTTTGCCGGGAAAAAAAAGTAACAAAGGGCCCCAAAATCTTAATACCCAAAGAGTTAGGTTCTTTTGCACTGCCTTTTCTCTCAATACTTGCATTGTATTAAGGAAATTCAAAAAATTATTTCCGTTATTTCTCCCAAAAAGGAAAAAATGGAAAAAAAAAAAGGGGGAAAAGAAAGGAAAAGGTTTTGGCTTTTCTTTTCACTTTTTTTCTATTTCTTGCCCTTATGAAAAAATTGAATTCAATATATTTCAAGTTATGCCCCGACAAGGAAAAGTAACAAAAAAGGGGGGAAAAACTCTTTTAAAAGCACTATGGAGTTATGGTTCTTGTGTACTGCTCTTCCTCATAATGTGTTTGACCATTGTATGAAGTTATATTGAATTCCAACCATAAGTCTTCAAGTTATATTCCGGACAAAAGAAAGCAATGGAAAAGTAACGAAGGGCAAGAACTCTGAAATAACTTTAGATAGAGTTATGATTCTTGTGCACTGCACTTCCCCTTATTGTGCTTGACCATTGTATGAAGCTGTTTTGAATTCCAACTAGTAGTTTTCAAGTTATGATCCGGACAAGGAAAAGTAACAAAGGGCAATAACTCCTTAATAAGTGAAGATAGAGTTATGGTTATTGTACACTGCACAACCTCTCAATGTGCTTGCCATTGTATGAAGTTGTATTGAATTCCAACCATTAGTCTTCAAGTTATGCTCCGGACAAGGAAAATGCAACGGACGTCTGGACCGACCGACCGGCCGACCAACCGACCGACCACCGGGTGACTCCTATATACCCCCCAAACTTCGTTTTGGGGTATAATTAAGAAAGACAAATAACAAAACTAATTGGGAATATTCTCGGCTAGTAGTAGTCATGAACCATAAATCGCCAAGAAAAAAATTGCCAAGAATATTTTTGTACACTCTAATTAACTGGTTATAGAGGTCGAAACAAGTGGCGGTGGGAAGTCTGTCTGTCTAAAATATTACTTTTTTATACAATACTCACGTAACACTTTGACGTTTCTATTAATAGTTTTCATAGAATCTAGTATCTGCTGTGTGATAAGTTAAGCCAGTTACATTTATCGTTATGCTGTCAAGTATCTAAGTAGCTGAATTACCAGTTATAAATTGTTCTAGGTGGAATATCTATAGTGATCAATGTATAACAACAATATGCAATTGTTAGTCCTGAAGGAATCGTATGCTGTCATATTTAAGTCACATCTGGCAGACGAAATGTCGATATAAAATGATTTATAAAGCGCATACTACAGTATCAACATTTCTAATGATTAACTTTCTTCTACATGTTTTAACAAATATATGTTTTAACAAACAAACAAAATATTATCTCAAAAACTATATGTCTCATTTATTTATTACTAGTATGTCTAACCTCTACACAAAATTTAAAAAAAAAGAAAACCGAGTCGTTCCCTAGGCATTTTCTCGAACAACCTTTTAGTGATGATTTCAATGGTAACCATGATCCTTGACATATTCGCCTGAAAAATGTGCCAAGACCAACCTTCACATCAAATCGTATGGCTGAGATCCACGCTGTCTCTAGGTCAAACAAGATTTTAGTGGTCAAGGCCATGGTGACCTATGATTAATACAGTGTTAATCCAGACTACAAAGACTCCTGTAAGATAACAATCACTTCATAAATAAATGAATAAATAAATAAATAAATAAATAAATACAACATATCATTCTATCAAATGTTCTTCAATACTTATTTCGATTTCATCCCCGTCATTTATCTTACAAGCTTATAGCTGTATGTTTAAACAATGAGGGGGGAGATATGTAATTACGAGTTATGTACGAGTAAAATACTTTACTGATTGGTATGAAAATATGTGAGATATAAAATCCATAAGCAAAACATAAAATCACCTCTCTTTTTATAATTGTCTGTTACCGTAGTACTACTAACGTTTCCACCTAATGTTTCCAGCAGACAAAAAAAAGGTTTAAAGCCCCAAACCCACATTTAAAAAAACTTTCCCCCAATATTTTAGTCGGTTTTTAGTTGGGGGCAAAAAAATTTAAATTCCTCGGAAATTTCTAAAAAACAATCTCGATCCCAAGTTTTTACCTTCAACTTCTTGAACGAAAAAATATTTTACCACACAGAAATGCTTCCTTGTCACAAACAGTGACGGAAGAATTTTTCTTGTATCATATGTTGTATAACAGTGGTTAATAACAGTATCATTTATCAATTTCAATTATCAATTATTTCAATTATCATTATTATCTTTATTTGGGAAATGTACTCGATGTTTAATCATGTTTATCCTTCTTTTTCAGGTAACTACTTTACGAACAATTTCCTACTGATAAAAACATAAATTTCTTCTTTAAATAGGTGAAATCAGTCAATTTTAAATGACAAGAACAACGCATATGTTCTTATGACAATGACATAAATTACATTATCCGAAAAAACGGCAACATGTTTGCAAACTTAAACAAAATAGCTCATCCAAAACTAACACATAACATATTTAATCAGATAGTAGAATGTATCTTTCATGAGTGGCAGACATGGTAGGTTAATTGCCATTCGTAGAAATGTTATAAACAAATCTTATTTCAGATAGAAGTATAATTTATAATACACACACTTTGAGCGTTCATTATCAAAACATTTATAGTTAAAATTAAACATCCTACACTCATTCATCATTACAAGAAGCATACAATTTACGTGCTGCAACCGTGACTTATTTCAAGCGTATTTCGAACGTTTACTTAGATTTTCAAATTATTAAAAAATTATTCAAATTATTAATACAATACTTTTGTAAACCTTGAATACCTACTCTGTTTAACAAAGTAATTTGCTGATGTATGTCCTAGAACAATGTTGTCAATGCTTTCAATGACAAAAGCAAGTTTGAGCACAAAGCAAATACAAGTCATTGGTTGCTGAGTTTGTGAAAGGGGCCTCCGTGGCCGAGTGGTTAAAGTCGCTGACTTGAGATCACAGGTCCCTCACCACTGTGGGTTCGATCCTCACTCGGGTCGAAATCTTTCATGTGAGGAAGCCATCCAGCTGGCTTACGGAAGGTCGGTGGTTCTACCCAGGTGCCCGCTCGTGCCTGAAATAATGCCCGGAGGGGCACCTGGGGTCTTCCTCCACCAATAAAGCTGGAAAAAAATCGACGAAAAATCTCGGCGGGACGCTCTAGGATGACCCGACTTGAGTGTACGGTCGCCCATATGGGTTTTCCGGCGGCGACCTTAAATAAACGCATTAAAAAAAAAAAATGAGTTTGTGAAAATCGGCAGAAAAGTGAATCCATGTATAAAAATCCAAACTTAATTAAACAATACACGTCCGTCTGCTTTGGAACTAACTCGAAATTTCGACTTACTTATCTCGAAATTTCGAGTTACTAACTCGACATTTCAAGTAACTAACACGAAATTTCGAGTAACTTATCTCGAAATTTCGGATTAGTAACTCGAAATTTCGACTAACTAACTCGAAATTTCGGCTTACTAACTAGAAATTTCGAGTAAATTATCTCGAAATTACGAGTTACTAAGTCGAAATTTCGAGTAAGTAAGTCGAAATTTCTAGTTAGTAACTCGAAATTTCAAGTTAATAAAAAACATACACCTGGCACTAATGCTCTTCCGTATAGATCAACGTTCAAATCCATAAATTTTATTAGCTATTAAACAAAGGTTGGTGCCATAAATTCGTTTCCAGTGAAACAGAAAAATACGTACAATAAAGGGGGTTTTATAGTACTATTGTTATTTATATATTCCTATCCGATAGAACAGGTGTACGCTGGCATAAAACCTGAAAATTAAAAGGGCAGATTGTTATTTATTACAGAAAAAGTTTCCGTGCAGAGACATATTATAAAATGATATTGTGTTTCCTGTAACTTTTCTGGTATTAGACCGATTTAGACAATAATACTTGGAATAAAACTATTTTCAATAAAAGATTATGATTATTGATATAATAGCTATGAAATATGCACAAAAATATGTTATGAAATAAAAGCATGTTAATGGAATGAGTTAAAACAAGTCGGTTATACATTCTCAATACAAATTCATTTTTTTTTATTATTCCGGATACAGGACGATATAACTAGATATAGTTCTTAAATAATTAAAGCTTCTATCAAAAAAAATTGAATAATGTATAAGTGATTATACGAATCGAAATGAATCAGATTAAACATTAAGCTCGTCAAATATGCATTGTATTTAAAGGTTGGGAAATACTCAGAGCTGATGTTTGTCATCATGGAAGTATATTATAGTCCGTCTCTTAAAATGATTCCTAAGCCCCAATTTTCCCTTTTTGTTTCCAAAAGAAATAATCAGACTGTTCCATTACTTATTCGTTTCCCTCTTTGTTTCTCAGAGAAATATTCATATAATTATGCTTAACAGTTTCAGCTTTTATTCTGTTAAGAATATTTCTGAAAGTTTTAGGAAATAAATGATAAATTGAATTCTAGATTGCAGATATAATATTGTGAAGCATTGATTTGCGGAGCGATAATTGCAAAATTATCAGATATATGTTAGAAAGATTCGTTTTAAATATTTGATTTACTATGACATATTGCACGAACTTATTTGGTTGAAAAATGTATATGTTATGTCCTTATGCCCTACTTCAATGATTTTAAGTAATACATTTTAATTTTCTGAAAAATATCTTGCTATAGAATGCTAAACTTAAAACGATATAAAACGTTATCTGCATTTATATGACACGATAGGGAATACATGATAGTCATTTTATATATACATAGGATTGTGAAAATGTTTACATGTACAAAATACTTTTCAAAAACACTGGATCCCAAGAAGAATACAAGAACATAGACAGAATGACAATAAAATGGGAGAAAATAAACGTTCATACATTGCTGAAGTATAAATACCCCAAGTACCTTCCACGTACTTTCGGCGTATAATGCCTTCACCAGGAACGTGTTTTACATGTATAACACAATAGAGCCCAAAATCTCTATACGTGTCTTGAAGTATTCTATGAATAATTTCGCAAGACCTTTCAAGGTTTCCTCTATTCTTCCAATCTATCACTTATAAACACATGTATGTCTCATGACTGTCATGATGGAACACACTCTAGGGAATATATCAACCGGGCAGAACAATGTACTGGAAAGAATTAATCATGCACTGCAATTTTTGTTTACGAGATACCAACTGCGGTGCAGTACTTTTAAGGTTACGGCTATTTAGATAAAAATGAAAGCATGTTTCAACCTTGAATGCATGAAATTAAATTCTTTTTCGGTGCAAGCTTCTTTATTGAATCGTCGTTAAAGTATGTTGCACGGAATGACTTCCCAACTAATTCAGATTATTAAATGCCACATATTTTGTGCTGGGATATGGCAACCTTCTATATATTCCAGTAGCAGTTCATTATATTTCATGTCATATGTGCTCAATAATTGCTCTCTTAAGTTCTGTTTGCTGTTTGAGTTTGATCGAGCGAGTTATTTATAAGTTTATATATCGCCATGATGTTAAGAATGCGTATCTAAATAACCAGTTATAACTGGTTCTATATGGAACATGTATCATGGAAAATGTATTAAAGGAAAGCGCAGCTTTTAGATTCAAAACCCATCTCCCATTAAAATAACAAAATTGCAGGCAAAATTACCATACGAAATCAATTTAAATGATGCATGCTGCATATTATTTGACTTATGCTGATTAAATATTGCATTTCCAACGTTTTGGAACACTTATATGTTTTTCCCAGTTAGCTTTATTTAATATAAATTCCGGCAGAGTGTTGTCTTATGTTTCTATTGTATATTGTTTATTATCGTTGACACTATAATCAAGATAGGTAGTCATTGAGGTCATTCTGTAACACAATTATTTAGGATCAGCAAAACATATAATCTATTTTCTTTTTTCCTACATGGAATAACAATATGGATCAGTTACCACTATGACAATATATATGGTTTTCAAAACTCTTCGAAAATGAATTAAAAAATATATTTGTCAATGCATAAGTAACACGGATTGTTTATGGTCTATAGCTACAATAGTGCGCTACCTACATATACCTTACCTAGCGTTGTCCATCACTTACATGTCAGAAACACTTTGACTATATTCATGTGTAACATAGAAAGTCTACGTCGAAACATTGTGTCAAGATAATCAATACTTACATGGTGGATTTCTTTCTGTTGCTGTGATTTAAGGAATGGTACAGCAGTATCATTACGGAAAAGGCTTCCGTACAATTCCTGGTGAAACTCGAGTCGAAAGCGGTGAGAGGCAAGAGGTTCGATGACAACCACTCGATCGCTGACGCCCTTTTAATCTATATTTAATATCAGGTGGTTTTGGTTCAAGTATCATAGTGATAAATAGAGTTTGAATTTTCTTTTGTTGAGATATTTTTAATATGTAAAACGTCAACTGTTTCGTTTGTTAAGTTTTCTTATTGTTACAAACCTATTTATACACATAGGAGGCCAGTTCCCTTTGCATGTACAACACTAGTCTCAATTCCAAATCATCCTCTTATATAAAGATTTTTGTATATATAAAATCTTACTAATTTTAACCTTGCTGGGACATTTCATTATACATCCTGGACCACAATGGAAACAAGTGAATTCACACTTATTTTTTGTGTCATCCTGTGTATATGAAATCTATCTCCTGGTACACCTTTACATTTTACCAATAACATCGAGGTATTTGATATCTTTTATATAAAGTTTTTTTTAAATTATTATTATTATTTTATTATGTTTAAGTTTGTCTTCCTATCACTCGTCTAAATGTTTTATTTTACAGTGATAATTAATTGCTTTTTTATTATGCTTTTTATTTGTTGTTGTTTTACTCATAACAAGACTTATGTGATATTGTTTTGTTATTATTATTATAACTTAATGATAAAATATATATTCTGTTCGATTTGTCATAAACAGTCTTTATTGTTATTCACATATGTTACACTTTCATTTGATCAGATATATGATAATATAAATTTATTTGTTATCTAAAGCATTAATCAAGTGAAACATATGTTATTGTTGTTTTGAATTTCATAAGAAAGGTCACAGTGACACAGTAAAATTATTTGTTCACCATTAGATTTACATCCACTACTGTTTGCATGAATTTCAAAATTAATTATAATTGAATTTAACAGGTAAATGGCAGTAAAAGAAGAGGAAGTGACATATTTATTTGCTACTTCAATTTACATTAATTTTAAATGACAAGAGCAATTGAAATACATGCATGTA
>NW_026856345.1:0-35307 GCF_026571515.1 Ruditapes philippinarum
CCTCCATAGTAACAACTATCCGTGGATCCAGCTTTTGAGAATTTCAAAAATTGGATGTCTGCATATGCATAGTTTTCAAAGGATCGATCGATGTAGTTTGTTTTTAAAAAAATACCAATGTCGATCTCTTGACATCTACACACAACGTTCATTGAGTATTCTAAACATTGATCTTTCGAACATCCACTTATTCACGATTTTCAATGAGTATTTCAAACATTGATCAGTCTGACATCTACTTATTCACAACTTTTAATGAGTATTCCAAACATTTATCTGTCGGACATCTACTTATTCACAACTTTCAATGAGTATTCCAAACATTGATCTGTCGGACATCTACTTATTCACAACTTTAAATGAGTATTCCAAACATTAATCTGTCGGACATCCACTTATTCACAACTTGCATTGAGTATTCTAAATATTGTTCTGTCGGACATCTACTTATTCACAACTTGCATTGAGTATTTTAAACATTGATCTGTAGAACAACTACTTATTCACAACTTTAAATGAGTATTCCAAACATTAATCTGTCGGACATCTACTTATTCACAACTTTAAATGAGTATTCCAAACATTGATCTGTCGGACATCTACTTATTCACAACTTTCATTGAGTATTCCAAACATTTATCTGTCGGACATCTACTTATTCAAAACTTTCATTGAGTATTCTAAATATTGATATGTCGGACATCTACTTATTCACAACTTTAAATGAGTATTCCAAACATTGATCTGTCGGACATCCACTTATTCACAACTTTCATTGAGTATTCTAAATATTGATATGTCGGACATCTACTTATTCACAACTTTCAATGAGTATTCCAAACATTAATCTGTCGGACATCTACTTATTCACAACTTGCATTGAGTATTCTGAACATTGATCTGTCGAACATCCACTTATTCACGAATTTCAATGACTATTCCAAACATTTATCTGTAGTTGTTATCAGTAGTTGTTCTACAGATCAATGTTTAAAATACTCAATGCAAGTTGTGAATAAGTAGATGTCCGACTCTGTCGGACATTTACTTATTCACAACTTTAAATGAGTATTCCAAACATTAATCTGTCGGACATCTACTTATTCACAACTTGCATTGAGTATTTTAAACATTGATCTGTAGAACAACTACTTATTCACAACTTTCAATGAGTAGACCAAACATTAATCTGTCGGACATCTACTTATTCACAACTTACATTGAGTATTCTAAACATTGATCTGTAGAACAACTATTTATTCACTCAGCTTTTCACAAATCTTGTGTATGTGATATCGCAATTATGCTTGTTTTTGTATTCATTGATATGTAACGGTTAATGTTTCTTTTTTTAATATGTGGAGTAAATGTAACTGTGTTCTTGCAAAGCTATATACCCATCGCCGCTGTTATACATTTTGGATTTTAATTTCGATATGAGAAATTTGTCATGGTATTTTGATGGATATTGCTTGTCACTTACAGTTTTTTATGCTACATTTGTTTAAGTATTTAATATTGTCTATTACATTTACATGCTTGCTTTTTTAAAGCTATCAAAAACTATATATGTATCACCATATTTGTAAATAATATTTTGTTCTGTTCTAAAAAAGGTGAACAGTATTTATATAACAAAGTTGTGGCAGTTTCACTGCAACATGATTTGATATTCACGGACATTTTGCATCATTTGAGAATTCACCCCCCCCCAAACAACAACACAATTTGATACAAAAACTAACAATGGTCATTTGGATTACAGATATAAATAAATTTGATATATTGATGAATGCTGGTGCTATAGGAGCCACTACTATAAGTCTTCCAGTATACAATATATGTCTTTGAAACTTCAAGAAGTGATTGATATAATGTTAACTTTTTGTTGAAATATGACAAACAAGATTAACAAGAAGGGGTGGCGTTCAATAAAGTTTGTTTGACACTAACAATGCATTAATCTTATGAGACTTTAGTTACATTGCATTAATTCTTATTCATCCCTCATTTAATGATTATGTTAATAGAAAACTCTAATCATTTATGTTTTTGTTTTTTATTTAAATCACAGTTCACCATTGTTGAACCAAATATGACATGGACCGAGTGAAAAAAAAAAATTTTACATTATTCTAAAATATAAATGTCAACTATGTCAAAAATATTTAATTCTATGCAGATATCATTGAATGAACGTTCGTACTATCGTAGAAAAGTGTATTAGTTATTATAAACAAAATTGATATAATTATTATTAATTAAAATATTTTTGGACAATTAGACCAACCAAGGAATAAGGAAATATTTTTAACAATCAATTTTTTTGGACACATCATACTAATAATATTGTAGAGAAAGCCTCTGAAAGAACGTCCTCCTGATGTTGATATGAATTTGAGTATGAACAAAAAAGTATAGAAAGAGTACAACATATATTTGAAATACGCACACGTAAAAACCCTGGATATGCATCTGAATATTTTTCTATTGAAAACTTTCAGTGAGATTTTGATAACACTTATGATTATCACTGTCATGAGCCATCAAACATAAGCAACGCCGGAACCTATGTAAAATTGCACGAACTTACCGAAATCTTGTTAAAACGGATTAATAGTAAATAAATTTTCGAAATATTTTCAGCGCACAAAGTCATATTTGAAGGGTCTGTTTAATAACCTTAAGCCTCTTTGTAATTTTTGAAGTATTCAAGATATTGCTAGACCATGACAACTTTGATATCTTTGTTAATTGTGAAGCTTGTTTTGCAGATATTGTAATCGAAGCATATCTTTCATTTGGTATGACATTTAAATGTTTATAGACGGAACAAAATATCCAACCACAAAGATTCATTTTACAATATAAGCGGATATTAATTACATGATGCTTCTTTGTAAATGGCGAAAAAACATTGTGATTTGATATTGAAATAGAGGCAAACTGGAGAAAGTAAATGTATATTAACACAAAGATGTGCCTATAGGATCATTTACAAAGATCAAAAACATAAATGTTCAGTAGACTTCAACATTTGTACACTTAAGTGTGTTATAATTTTTATATGTCTTTAAAACTCAATATCATTTCCAAAAATGTCTCAATACTAAAGCGTTGCTAACAGCTTTAAACGATTACTATATTATAAAAGTCAAATGCTTTAAGGTATGCTTAAGAATACAATACTAATTTCATTTTGTAACGACATATTTGAAATCATTGGTATTTGTCATTATTGTAATAAAAGACCCAATTAGTCTAAAACGATATTGTTTTTATTTCTGAGCAACATTTTATGGTGTCCTAGCATGTCGGTGATATCAGGTGAGTACAATGACTACAATATCAGAGTCATCAAAAATAACTTGCAGTACAAATGAAATAATAACCAACGACATTTTCAATTGTGCCGTTTAAAACATTCATTAGAGATACTTTTGTTCTTTTCCATACTCATTTTATCGAAGAATTTGTCGAACCTTTCGTTTGTTTTAACCAAAAATAGCTGAAGTGTAATGACTTCAATGTTATTTTTTCAAAATTCCATGTGTTAAATTAGATGCCGCCACATGTAACATCTTAGATCAGTAGCCAGTCAAAATGATAAACTTAAAAAAGCCACACAAATCATTTGAAGCAACAGCGCAGGACAACAGGATTTTGAATAAAATGTCATGGAACAAATGTGAAATCTCGAACTAGTTTTTCCTTTGAGGAAACTCGTTTAGTATAATTCCTTTTCGGTTTTAATTGCAACAGGTAGAGGACAACACAACGCAACAATCCTTATTACATTTTCCTTCCCAAATTCATTTATACTATATGTCGTGGTGTTACTTTCATGGGAAAGAACAGAACAATTTACTTTAAGTCAAATGATTACTTTCTAATAAATATAATAAATAATCATAAATTTAAAATTATAAGAAACAGGTAAAAAGCATATTAAAAACATGCAAAACTGAAAAAAAATGAACACATTGAAGAAATACTAGAAGTATAGGTAATTTCGAGAAAAAATTGGTAAAACAGCATCGTTTAGCAGACGACAATTTTCTTAGCAAACATAGGGTTAAGAAAGTGAAGGGGAATAACGCAGATAATGTGGTAAACGGCAACATGTTGAAGTAATTTCCCTTACACTAATAAAGTAATCGAAAATGTTAAACCGGAACAAAATATACTGAAAATAGATAAATATATGAAAAATGTCGAAAGACAACGAGAGCAGCTTCAGTTGTTTTGAGATGATACCCAAAGTCTGCCGGTATTAACCGATTCAATAAGGTTCGTATTCTTTAACAGTGGCATCTATGATATATAACTGAAATAAATTATCATTTAGAAATAATCTGAAAAAATATCTGAAGCGCATCTCTTTGGTTATTCTTGTTTACAGATTATTTGTCACCACTGGCTTTTGCAGTATCATTGACTATCATAAAGAATATTGACCAAGAGAAGACTAACTGTATTATTCCAGTGCAAGCTATTTTCTTGTCATTGGATAAAGGAGTATGATATTGTGAAATTTATAATATACTAGGGCGTTCATAAAAAAGCATTTTCACTTACAGTTTGTAATGCTACATTTGTTTAAGTATTTAAGATTATCTATTACATTTACAGGCTTGCTTTTAAAGCTATCAAAAAAAATATTTTGTTCTGTTTCAAATACTTTAAAATAGATGAACAGTATTTATATTACAAAGTTTTGGCAGTTTCACTGCAACATGATTTTGATATTCACGGACATTTTGCATCATTTGAGAATTCCACCCCCCCCCCCCCTACCCAAAACAACAACACAATTTGAAACAAAAACTAACAATGGTCATTGGATTTAAGATATAAATAAATTTTATAGATTGATTAAATCTGGTGCTATAGAAGCCACTGCTACCAGTAAACAATATATGTCTTTAAAACTTCACGAAGTGAATGATATAATGTTAACTTTTTGTTAAAATATGACAAACTAGATAAACAAGAAGGGGTGGTGTTCAAGGAAGTTTGTTTGACACTAACAATGCATTGGCATTTTGAGACTTTAGTTACATTGCATTTATTCTAATTCATCCCCCATATAATGATTATGTTTATACAAAAAATCTAATCATTTATGTTTTTGTTTTTCATTTAAATCACAGTTCACCATTGTTGAACCAAATATGACATGGACCTAGTGAAAAAAAAAGAATTGACATTGTTCTGAAATATAAATGTTAACTATGTCAAAAATAATTAATTCTATGCAGATATCATTGAATGAACGTACGTACTATCGAAGAAAAGTGTAATAGTTATTACAAACAAAATTGATATATGAGCCGTGTCACGCCAAAGCAACATAGTGCGTTTGCGACCAACATGGATCCAGACCAGCCTGTGCATCCGCGCAGTCTGATCAGGATCCATGCTGTCGTTTACCAAAGCTATTACAAGTAGAAAAACTGATAGCGAACAGCACGGATCCTGATCAGACTGATATTGATATGAATTTGAGAATTCTGTCATCATTTGTTTAATTGATCAGTGTTTACGGAGTTACAAATGTAACATTAACTTGTCGCAAGAACTACACTGACAGTAACACCTTTTACAAGCGTTCTTATGCGCTAACTAAAAAGAAAATGTATCCAAAACAGTCAAGGAATGATGGATAGTCTAAGTACTAGACAAAAACAAGAACTGTCACAGGAGACTAATAAAATAGTGGACGCAGTAAAAAAGACAAAACTTTGAAAGAAACATCAATTATGTATAATTATGTTTTAAGTTATAGTAAAAAATAATATTGTTAACATAAATTCCAAGATCAAGGGGAATTATTCTAGAAATAGTCACGCTTGAGTTAAGAAACCTTGTCACACAACATGTGTATAATGATAAGAAATATATATTTTAAGTTTGAAGTACATACCTTTAAAAGTAAAGAATTTATAATATTTCGTAAAGAAAATCTTAAGTTCAAAGAGAGATAAATCTGTAAAAATTGATTCAAGAGTTATGAACATTGTCACATGATATGTAATTGATGATAAGGAATAAGTATTTGAAGTTTGAGGTAGATACCTTTTAAAACTAAAAAAGTTATTACAAAAAAATAACATTTTTTTAGTAAAAAAATCTAAGTTATATATATATAAACTTGAAATATGAAGTTGATGAACCTTGTCACATAATATGAAGTGTTGATAAGGTAAATATATATTTGAAATATGAAGTTTATCCCTTAAGAAATAAAGAAGTAACTGTAAAACATAGTACTTTTAAGGAATATTCTAAGTTCGAGGGGAGATAAATCAGAAAAATATTGGTGCTAGAGTTATGAACCTTGTCAAATAAGATGTGGTTGATGATAAGGAATATATATTTGAAGTTTGAAGTTGATACCTTAAGAAATGACAAAGTTAAAGTGAAAAATATTTTACTGCACAAAAACTGAATCTGAAATCTGGACGCCGACGCAAACGCCGGGGCGAGAAGGACAGCTCTCCATATACTTCGTAAAGTCGAGCTTATTACCACTTACTAAAGAAGATGCATTTATTCACCTTTGTATGACAAAGAGGTTATATGTAAATTAGTAATGTCTGATAAAGTAATATATAGCCCCTCTTCAACTTATTTAAGCTTCATGACTCTAGTGGATTACTGACTTTAAATTATGACAAGATGACTTGTCATTAGGCAAGCAAATAAAAGATAATCCAAGCATTATATTAATTCTAAAAATTTATACAAGCATATTCCTGTTTGGATACTCTATATTCTATTTAAACTTCTTATATAAAAAACTCAGCTTAATTTGTACATTTTAAGCAGCATTGCTCAAGATTAATTCTTATGTTCATTAAATTATTTATATGAACGTCGATTTAAACATATAATATTATCAAATGAACAAGGCAATGATATACATATTCAAAGAAGCACTTTCAAACTACAGTAATTATGTAGGCATCCATATCAAGCTTGACAAGTTTCATTGCAACGGCATTAATATTTCAAGAACTCCCTTACACTATGAGGTTTTTATAAAATCGCAATGGATACTTTCATAATTTTTTGCACGCTTTACATCTAGTACTATAGCTATTATATTTCAAGAACTCCCTTATACTACTCACTTACCCACAGGTTTTGAAATAATGTTTCCTATTATATCTTGTCGGACGGTTTATCACTTGAATGATTACTTTATGTGTGCATTTTGTTTGATTTATCTTTTAATGTAGCTATATAAAATGTGAAAATGGTACAGACATTCACCCCTATTCAAACAAGAATTGTATAAGACTGCGATCAAAGATCAAATGTATAAGATTTATAAAATATGCAGAATCTTTAAGTCCAATACCGATCTACTTATTTCTTAAGTAATGTTAATTCTTAATCGGCATTCCAATAATATCTAGCAATGGAGGTTTTGAAATATGTACTATTATAGTCATGGCTGCGGCGTGCCGATTTTCATACTGACATTTATATGTAGGCTTTCATTGCATTCACAAAAAAAAATGAATGTGCACAAAAACACCCTAATGAAAGCCTGGCGAATTGCCGCAATCCTTTCGCGTTGTTTTATTTATGACATAATCTTGGTAACAGCCACGCACTGTTACTGCATTAATCCTAGTGCATCGGCGTGGATAAAAAAAACTATCACATAATCCGAATTCGGTTACAAGTATGATGCACCATGCGTTTTCAGACACAAGGTTATAAATCTTAATACAAAACAAACAATAAACGAATGTTTAACAACATCTATTGAATAAAAAGATAAAATGTGTAGATGCTGCGTATGCAAATTATATGAGACTAAATATATAGGTTTGCTTACTAAATATATAGCGCCCTAAAAAGAAACCTATCTATACAAATAATCATAATACCGCTGGAAAAAAAACGCATGTGAAATTGTCTTTTCAGTTCGATTATGTTTCACTGTTAGTCTAGACTTGTATGTTTTGATATAAATAATGTACGAGGGGTTATCCAAAAATTCGTGGACTTTTTAAATATCTCTTGAACATCAACGTGTATTGTAACGAAATTTTATCAGCATATTTTGTAGAATATTATGAAGCACAAGTTGTACGTTATTATTATGACGTTGACGTCAATAATTTTTTGAGGTGCGCCGCTGTCGCCGACATGTGTTTATGTAAAATTAAATATTGTTGGAATGTAAAAAGCTACTCACATGAATTTTTCTGTGTTTATTTGTTATAAATTCTTCTAAGCAGTGTAAGAATTTCAAATTAATATCTTAAATATATTTTACGCAACAAAGAAAGTCCACGAATTTTTGGATAACCCCTCGTATGTCTTTTTACGTCAAAATATGATATCGTTATTTCGAAATAATTTCAATCAATGTTGTAAAGAATTTAGCACAACAGACCAGGTATTGTAACTGAGGAAAACTCCTGATGGTGACAAGAAATCTTTGACACTCTTACGTTACCCGGATATTGCGTGAGATGATAAAGAAAAGCAAAATATACTAGCGCTACTTGGCGTATTATTCGAAAAGGACAATCATAATTGTTAAGATCTATTTTTCCGTCCGTATCAAGATATAGCTTACAATTTATACGGTTCTCTAGAACAAAATATGTGAAATAAAGTATAAAAAAAAATAGCTACCTTGTCAATAATTTTAATATTTAATTTTACATGCGTTTCACGTACAAAGATACATTTAAACATGTAGGAGTATTATGTCAAACAAAACGCTGATTTAGTTTAATCCGTGTGACCTTTCAATTTTAATTACGTCGTCAACGACGACAAATGAAACGACGTCGCCAATAACGTTCAATAGTGTTAAAATAAAGTTGGCATTGTCAAAAATTCATAGAATTTGTCTTGAATTAGCCAGAAAAGAATGCATTTTGAGAATCTTTGAAAAAAATGTAAAATGTCAAATTTGACCACTATGTTGGAAATGTCATGTCATGGCTCATATACTTTTCAGGTGGGAAATTTCGGTCTTTATTTGGAGGTAGAAATCACTGATATGACTTTAAAATATGAATCTGTGGTGCCTTTTATATTTTTTACTCAATGAGATTCTGAGATGAACCCTCTTGGGTGATGCACTTAACATGGAACCAACTACATTTATAAATTTTTAAACATTAGTACCGGTACCGTTGGCCTAGTGGTTAAGGCGTCCGCCTTCGGATCGGGAGGTCGAAGGTTCGAGCCCCACGGGGAGCGTTAATTGAAGGATGAATGTTTCTCGTGGGACTCGTTCCGAAATGGCCGCTTCGTGAGCCGCGAGGTAGTTAAAATGAATGGTTACCGATTTCTATCCGCCTGGCGCCTGGCATAGTGGTAGGAATTGGGAGGTACATGGTATGCAACCAAAAGGTGTCTCTTAAGTCAAAATGGCTGGCCCTTTCAGTAGGGGTGACACTATAATAAACAAGACCTTTACCTTTACCTTTAGTAGAGATAAAGTTTATAATTTTGCTAACTGTAAAAGATAAGGTTACCAGAGTCGACTTGCAATCAAAAATCTTCAGCCACACATTGTCGTCAACAATATGTGTTCGTAAACAGCTTTCTTACAAAAAAACAATAACGGAGTACTTAATTGGTCCTACAATATCGTGACTCTATCAATGTATAATGCCTCTTAAGGGCTGCAATTTATTAATATTAATATGTTTGTTTCACACTTTGATTATCAATCATTTGAAATAAAAAGAACCCCTAAATGGCAAAATTGAAAATGTTGCAGGCATGGTTTGACAGTTTATTCTCGGACAGTTGTAGTAAATCTGAAACAATCAATACAATCAGTAAGACCGTGTGATCCTTTTTTATCAGTATGAACGATAGCAAAATTGTAACTTTTTCATATTGAAAACAGAAATCTTTACTTTCTCTTAACAACCCCGCAGGGAAATGAAAATTAACATTAACATATAGAAATTAGATAAAAAAAAATATCTTGACCTTCAATCTAGTGACCACAAAACAATTTAGATTACTGAATGACATACTTGAATCTGTGAAAATAAAAACCCGGGGGAAAAGGAAACGTTTAAGTTCTTGTCAGACAAATTGAACTGTAAAGGGTCAACAAACATATTTATCCTAAAATAGTTTAGTTTCTTTGCAAACCGGCAATTTTTTACATTTTGAATATTACCATTTAATTCTAGCAAAACACGATTAATATTAGTAACATAAAACAATGAGAGTAAAATCAGAATCACTTGATCCTGATCTTATCTTAGTGAACACGGGGCCTGATGTCACCAAGAAAAACTATATGAAGATACTAGTATGCAGAAACAGATGTAAACTGAAATCGAAATAATCAAAGAAAATGAAAAAAGAGTTACTACTGCTTAATTGGAGCAACACGAGACTTGCCCATACCAAAACAGCAGTGAATCATATTATCATTGTTGATTAACCTCAAATAACTGGCAGTTCAATATCCGATTTTACTAGCATCTGAAAAGTGATGTAGACATCACTTTTCTAAATCCTTGAGATTTCATACATATCCTCACATAAAACTCTGACAATTTATGCATGTCATTTACTAAAAAGTCCATCTTTTAGCGACTTCATCTGGAGATTGATCATCCCACCCTAGCCCTAATCTGCAAAGAGATTTGAAAATGTTCTTGGCATATAACATCAATGTAGCTCGAAAACCATCAGGGTCAAAGACAGTGCTTAACATAGACAGCAGTCCACGCCTTGTCAATGGTTTGTCATTTATATCGATCTTGAATTGAAATTCGTCTCAATTAATACACAATTGAATTCCAAAGGCTCGATCAATTTGCAACGTATCTCGATCCAAATCTAGGTTGACCGTCTATCAATAGTCGGTATTGTAGACATGACTTCAAGAATTGACGATAACCACTTGTGAATACGAAAAACCCCTTTTGATAATAAACTTTGAAGTTCTTGTATAAAATGTCTAGCAATTTCAGCATTTGTACCGGTTGCAAGGAATTGTCAACATAAAAGAGAACAGTAGGTATACTTGACTTCACTGTTGTTCGTGTGTCTTTAACTATTTAGAAGTGACCTTACTTGGATAAACAATGATTATGTATCTCGTAGATGATCATTTCGTGCCGAAATTGTAGAAACCGATTTTTGAATAACTATATGAAATAAGGTTTTTCGATATTGACAATATTAATATATAAAATGATAAAAAATAGCTTCTCATTAATTTTAATGTCTATTCGTCACACGTCTTATGATGACAGCATGCCGAACACGCTTACAAACACATTCATTCTGCTGTTACATTCATTGTTTATTACTTTTCAAAATCATAATAATCTTGTCAACAGACACTTAGGTACAATCAAAGTTTATTAAACTTAACATTTGGGAATACTAGTAAGTCGCTACTGTGTCTTTGACTCATTGGCAACCTTACCAGATCAAATCATTATTATCTTTTAAGAGTTAAAATACCTAAAAGAATTTATTAATTAAAACTTGCTTTTATTCTAATAAGTACGAGTTAGGGTCTATAAGAAATGCAATATGATCAAATGACCGACCAGAGGCCATTTTTTTCTCTGTAAGCAAGATGTTGATTTAGTCAAGGAACTAGGATAAAGCCAAAGGATGTCATGATTAAGAATACTTGGATGTTTATAGACAGTCACTCTTTTTTCTTTAAAAAAATATCAATTTTAGTAGCCCCATTGTTTGCAGTGGCGTTATCATGCAAAAATTACAGGGTTTTGATACCAGTCGAAGGCGAACTTTATTGAGTGTTCTTCAATTTTTCTGAAGTCGATATCTTTATAATAATGCTTAAATGTGACTGAACGGCATCTACAGACCCGGGTATTAAATTAAATAACGTACATAACTTTGACACTCCGCAGTCGCTTTGAAACGCATGGTCGAGGGACATTTTTGGTAGCCGATATCTTATTGTTCCACATCCGAACTGGCGTAAAATAGTAAAACCAGCTTTCATCACAGTCACAATATTAAAAAACTGGCTACTGTCATATCTCGGAAACATTTTTAATACCTTTCGAGTTTTTTTTCCAGATATTATCATATGGGATAACCATCTGGCAGTTATTTGCCTTATCTTAAGGTGAATATGTAAAATCCTTTCCATGAGTTGACACGTTTGACGCCTGTGAAATTGGCTATCTTGGTAAATGAAAATGAAGCATCATTGTCAACGACAAGCTTGACTTCATTAAAGGTTCGATCAGTAATTATGGAGCGTTATCTACTTACCAATAGGCATCTTTATTTGACTTCTGCATTTTTAAAGCTTATTTTTCATCTCGAAACAGCTGCACACGATACGTCATTGTTGCCATAAATATCACAATTATAATTACAAACCTTTATAGCAGATTTTTTTAGTTTTTTTAGATTGTATTTCAGCACTTTTAAGCCAGTGTTTATTAGTCATATTTAACATGAAGTAACTCTTGTAAGGCATTTTAAAATGTTTATAAAATTCTGTATCGGTTGGCTACAATCATGATTTTGTATGATTTCAAAGCGGATGATTTGAATCATAGCAGAGTTTAAAAAAACACAATAATGACAGATTAAGTTAGAAAATATACTTCATATTGCATTACATATTGACCCACCCTCGTATTCAATTTACTTAATTTATAAAAAAGTTTAATTCAGATAGTTTGATGGCGATAAAAAGACCAAATGAACATCTGTTCAATTTTATATAATTCCATTTTTGAGAATTATTATTTTTATAACCAGTCCTGTGAACTTTAAAATTTTACTATCAAATATTGAGAGTGAACAGTAACGTTACAGAAATAACCCATACTATGGACCCTATAAATTAGTGGTTCCATTAAATTCGTCTGTAATATCTTAGAGGATATTTCGACGCACATGCAATTTGATGTTTGTTAACATATGTTTGAGTGACATGCGACGTTGTTATATTTCATGTTTAGATGGTGAGTGTAAATAATGCTGATTTCTCCATGGAATTTTGTAAACTAATTTTTACGTCAATTGTCTATTCATACCGATTCAAAGATTTTGTTAACAACCTTAAATATTTTGTACATTAAAGATTGACTATTCATTCACATTTGTTTGTTTTATTTCTGAGCGGAACTACATAGTGTCTCAATAAAAGTAAGCTACATATGAAACCTGAAAACCAAATCATTTGTATTCATTCAGGACAAATTATTCATACATAATATTTAATCAAGGGAGCTTACTTCATCAAAAGAGCTAAACGTGTGGTAGAACACTAACCTTTTGCTTAACGTCCTGGAATGTTAGAATTTTGACAGTATCATAATTATCAAATGTTCAATAATTCTTAGATAAAAAAATAGCCAGCATATTTGGATACTTTATATAGTCACCTCTTGGCCAATATTCTTTTTGATATTTAGTTAGTTATTCAATAATACTCCGAGAGGTAGTAGTCAGATTTGTTAGAGCACTACATTAACAGACGCGCTCTGCGATTAAAACTAATTCCATATTAGAAGCCATCCTCTGATGACCTTTCTATTTCAGTATTCTTGACATAACTATAAACATTATTATAGGGAAACGAACATCTTTAATTTCTCGTTTAATTTACAGTATTATTGGGACTTTTTTAAGATAATCTCATTTAAAGACATGGCTGTTGCTATTGTAACTGTTCTTTTGTAATCTTTATCTTTGGAGACATAACTTTCATTAAAACTTGTATTCTTCAACATAATGTCCTATTTATACGTATTTTTCCGAACAAATGTTCCGATTGATTTATAAAACAGTTCCATATATAGTATGCAAAATAGTCGCAGTGACACAAGCGGGAGTGTTTGGTACTGGTTGAGACATAACATAAAATATATGAGTATGCAAATTAGGACAATTGTATATATAACCTTTTACTTTATTCTAAATATTCCTTTAACAGAAATTACAACAATGAACATTAAAACAATAATATGATGAAAATGTTCAATTAAAAACTGTTATTATGATTTTAAAATATGATAAAACTAATCAAAATTGAATACAGTATACCTATAATGTTAGTTGCTTTTTCCTCATGATTTATTAAATTATTATTGGTACGATTTAAGTTCCTTCCAAAACTGTGTACCGTCCAGATAAATGACAACAACTTTTTTACAGATCACAGATTTTATAGACAACTGAAAATATACAAGTGAGTGTATGCTCATGATTGTATCTCGTAGATGATCATTTCGTGCCGAAATTGCAGAAACAGTTTTTTGAATAACTATATGAAATAAGGTTTTTCGATATTGACAATAGTAATATATAAAATGATAAAAAATAGCTTCTCATTAATTTTGATGTCTATTCATCACACGTCTTATGATGACAGCATGCCGAACGCGCTTACCAACACATTCATTCTGCTGTTGCATTCATTGTTTATTATTTATCAAAATTATAATAATCTTGTCAACAGACACTTAGGTACAATCAAAGTTTATTAATCTTAACATTTGAAAATACTAGTCAGTCGCTACTGTGTCTCTGACTCACTGGCACCTTACCAGATCAAATCAGTACTATCTTTTAAGAGTTAAAATATCTAAAAGAATTTATTCATTAAAACTTGCATTTATGCTAATAAGTACGAGTTAGGGTCTATAAGAAATGAAACATGATCAAATGACCGACCAGAGGCCAAGTCAAGAAACTAGGATAAAGTCAAAGGATGCCATGCTTAAGAAAACGTGGATGTTAATAGACAGTCACTCGTTTTTCTTAAAACAATATCAATTTTAGTAGCCCTTTGTTTGCAGTAGTGTTACCATGCAAAAAATACAGGGCTTTGATACCAGTCGAAGGAGAACATGAATGTTTTTCAATTTTTCTGAAGACGATATCTCTATAATAATGCTTTAATGTGACTAAACGGCATCTAGAAAAAGGAATTTGGAGACCCGGGTATTGATAAAATTAACGTACATAACTTTGACACTTCTCAGTCGCTTGGAAACGCATGGTCGAAGAACATTTTTGGTGGCCGATATCTTATTGTTCCACATGTGCGAACTGACGTAAAATAGTGAACCTAGCTTTCATCACAGTCACAATATTAGAAAACTGGCGACTGTCATATCTAGGAAACATTTTCAAAAACTTTCGAGAGTTTTTTTCAGATTTTAGCATATAGGATAACCATCTGGCAGTTATTCGCCTTACCTTAAGGTGAATAATTATGTAAAATCATTTTCATGAGTTGACCCGTTTGAAGCCTGTGAAATTGGCTATCTTGGTAAATGAAAATGTATCATCATTGTCAACGACAAGCTTGACTTCATTAAAGGTTCGATCAGTAACTATGGAGCGTTATCTACTTACCAATAGGCATCTTTATTTGACTTCTGCATTTTTAAAGCTTATTATTCATCTCGAAACAGCTGCACACGATACGTCATTGTTGCAATAAATATCACAATTATAATTACAAACCTTTATAGCAGATTTTTTTAGTTTTTTTTAGATTGTATTTCAGCACTTTTAACTCAGTGTTTATTAGTCATATTTAACATGAAGTAACTCTTGTAAGGCATTTTAAAATGTTTATAAAATTCTTTATCGGTTGGCTGCAATCATGATTTTGTATGATTTCAAAGCAGATGATTTGAATCATAGCAGAGTTTAAACAAACACAATAATGACAGACTAAGTTAGAAAATATACTTCATATTGTATTACATATTGACCCACCTTCGTATTCAATTTACTTAATTTATAAAAAAATTAATTCAGAAAGTTTGATGGCGATAAAAAGACCAAATGAACATCTGTTCAATTTTATAAAATTCCATTTTTGAGAATTATTATTTTTGTAACCAGTCCTGTGAACTTTAAAAATTTTCTATTAAATATTGAGAGTGAACAGTAACCCATACTATCGACACTATAAATCAATGGTTCAATTAAATTCGTCTGTAATATCTTAGAGGATATTTCGACGCATATGCAATTTGATGTTTGTTAACATATGTTTGAGTGACATGCGACGTTGTTCTATTTCATGTTTTAGATGGTGAGTATAAATAATGCTGATTTCTCCATGGAATTTTGTAAACTTATTTTTACGTCAATTGTCTATTCATACCTATTCAAAGATTTTAACAATTTTAAATACCTAAAAAATAGACTATTCATTCACATTTATTTGTTTTATTTCTGAGTGGAACTACATAGTGTCTCAATAAAAGCTAGTTACATATGAAACCTGAAAACCAAATCATTTGAATTCATTCAGGACAAATTATTCATACAGAATATTGTATCAAAAGAGCTTACTTTATCAAAAGAGCTAAACGTGTGGTAAAACACTTTACTTTTTTGCTTAACGTCCTGGAATGTTAGAATCTTTTTACAGTATCATATCAAATGTTCATTAATTCTTAGACAAGAAAATAGCCAGCATATTTATATACCGGTACTTTATATAGTCACCTCTTGGCCAATATTCTTTTTTGATATTTAGTAAGTTATTCAATGATTCACCAAGAGGTGGTAGTCAGATTTGTTATAGCACCACATGAAGAGACGCGCTCTACGATTAAAACTTATTCCATAACAGAAGCCATCCTCTGATGACCTTTCTATTTCACAATTCTTATAATGTTTTAATCTGTGTTTCAAAAAATTCAGCCACATTTTCAATGACCTTTTTAAGGTTAAGAATAAAAAAGTCAATTTAAAATACAGTATCCACAATCAATCTATTGCCAAATTAATTTTGCTTTACTTAAGTATTAAATAGAAAAACTTAAATAAAGTACTTCATTATTTTAGATTTCCGATGATATGGATGTGCCACCAACATAAATTTCCCTGCTACATCAATTTTTTGTAATAATTATATTAAAGATTTAGATTGCCTTCAATGTTACTAAATACTTTTTCTGAATACTTAGTGAATGAAGTATTAACGAAATTCCATATTTTTGTAAAGTTATTAAAATATTTGATTAAAGAACGTGCAAATTTTGATATCTTTCTTATTAAGCAAATGTGGTTGGAAAATTGTTATTTGTTGAAAAATGGATACTTTGAAACAAATAAATATTTCGTTTTAAAGCATATTTAGCTAAAGGGCCTAAGCAAAATTAAACCCAGTTTATTTAAAAATTGATGCAGTTTTCCTTTTTGACTTTTATACATGTATTATCTTAGGCATTTTTGACATAACTATAAACATTATTATAGGGAAACGAATATCTTTAATTTCTCGTTTAATTTCCAGTATTATAGGGACTATTTTTAAGATAATCTCATTTTCTATTTATACGTATTTTCCGAACAAATGTTCCCATTGATTTATAAAACAGTTCCACATATAGTATGCGAAATAGTCGCAGTAATACAAGCGGGGTGTCTGGTACTGGAAGAGTATAACAAGGTGATGCATAACATACAATATATGAGTATACAAAATAGAACAATTGTATATGTTACCTTTTACTTTATTCTATATATTCCTTCAACAGAAATTACAACAATGAACATTAAAACAATAACATGATGAAAATGTTCAAATAAAATATGATATTATGATTTTAAAATATGATAAAACAAATCAAAATTGTATACCTATACTGTTTGTTGCTTTTTCCCAATGATTTATTATTGGTACGATTCAAGTTCCTTTACACAATAAAACTGTGTACCGTCCAGATAAATGACAGCCACTTTTTTAGAGATCACATATTTTATAGATAACTGAAAATATACAAGTGGGTGTTAATCTTTCAATGTAGAAAAGCTTTATAACATGTATAATTCCCTGTTCATGATCATTTAAGGTTTGAGTCATCGATCTACTTGAACGATTTCCAGAAACGTGACTTGTTCAAATGCAATTAAAGCAGTTGATCTTCGAAATAAATACTGTTCTATTTATTTACTTATCTTTATTTTATATATTTATTCAAATTTAACAATTAAGTTCATGAAGAGTAAAACATTTTGCCTTAAAGCATATAGCAAATTGATGCTTAAAAAACCTAAAACGACATCGTTTCTGTATTACTTTTGTAGAACATTTAAAATTGGACTAATGTCATATATTAACAAATTTAGACAATACATTCCATTACCATGTCATTTAATGTTAAATCATGATTTTGTGAGTAATTAAGTAGAAACACACCAGTCTCTTATGATTGAATATAGTAGCATATTATTTTATCCTACAAAAACGTGCACACACGAGTCTCTTATGATTAAATATAGTAGCACATTATTTTATCCTACAAAAACGTACATACACCAGTCTCTTATGATTGAATATTGTAGCACAATATTTTATCCTACAAAAACGTACACACACGAGTCTCGTATGATTGAATATTGTGGCACATTATTTTATCCTACAAAAACGTACACACACGTGACTCTTATGATAGAATGTTGTATCACATTATTTTGTCACGTTCAAGTTATTTTCTTACTGTCAATTTTGCAGTTTTGTTCTGTGTAATGGGAACGTTATTCTGGATATCTTCTCCTTATGAAACATGTACGCCCAAAGTAAGGTTTCCAGCAACTTCGATAAGAGACGTGTGCTGTGAAGCCACCATGTTTCATTTAATCACAATAAAATCAAGATATTAGCATAATTTTTTAAATGCACTTTTTAAATACACAAATAATCAACAAAAAGTGGTTTCTAGTTTATATAATTTTATTGACGTAAATAGTACATTTATCTGTCTGTTAATCGGCGGTAATACCTACAAGGACACGTATATTTTAGAAAATTTGTGCATGGTTAGAAAAATAGCGATTTTAACTAGTTTTCAAGGACACATTATGATATAAATCCTGACTATATCTAAAATTTATATCTTTTAATCGGGTAGATCGTCTTATAACCTTAATCACAAAAAACATGTTGGAATCGAAATTCATGAAAATATTGGGAAGTTAATGTGTAAGAAATTAAGGATAACTGGGATCACATCAAAATCTCGCGTGGGCAGGTGCATTTACGTCGAAAAAATCAAAGAATCTACCAAATATTAATCTTATCAAATCAATACGAGTATATAATTGTTTATTCTTTATATATATCATTCGTTTATATTGACTGAAAGTCAAGTAATAAACACTCTTAAATTTATGAGCAAAACGACAATAATTAAAGGCAAATGCGGCCATGTATCATACATATAAGTCCTAGGTGAAGAACATTTACATTTATATTCCTATAAGCAATAACTTATATAAGCATTAATAATAAAATAAATTTCAAGGGATCATCTTACTTCAAAACAGTTTTACATTCATTTGAAGCACAGCAAATTCCGTACGAAATATTACGTTTTAACAGATTTTAGCGCGAATCACGCACGGACGAGGGCACATAAGCTTGGACTTTTTTTATGAATGAATGATTAAATGATTAAATGATTCATTCCCGACGGTTTTCATGTTTGTACTATCCTTAGTTTTCTGCCAGGCTGCTAGGCTGCTAACTTAACAAATTTCACAGTGTCGATAACAACAAAAAACTTCAATATTCAAAAAAAAAAAAAGATCGCGATGCATTTGTATCTGCTATATAAATATTGATGCTACTTTACCGATGAATTATAGGCATAATTAATAAGTATTGATAATGCGACATAATAAATAATGGAATTAACTGCGGAACATATATATGGTTCTCAAGAGTGTACGGAATTCTAAACGATATACGGTAAAAATAAGGGTTACAGGCCCGGATCCATCAGGGATGGAACTTAAAGGACTGAAGCCCCCAAGACACCCTGGTCTAAAAAGAAAAAAAAAATATATCAAAGACGGCGTATTGGCAAAAACTGGCTTAAGATAAATGTGTATGTATGTAAGTTTAAGCTTAATGAGGGTCCATCCGCCCTTTCGGGCACAAAATGCAGCTTGCGCTGTCGAGTACGGACCCCGGACATGTCACCAGTCATGTCCTTAAAGAGTTAGTTTTGAAGCACAAAATGGTGATAATTTACCTCCATTGCATTAGGATTTTAAACCCAAAAGATATAATTTTGAGCCAAAATTTAGGTCACTTACGGGCGTCTATAAAATTTAAATTACAAACCTGGAAAAAAGAAAAAATTTTGAAAAAGGGCTTTGGTTCCAGCAACCTGTTAAACCCGTCAACGTCGGGGCCCCAGATAAAATCCTCTCTTTAAACCCATTTAGGGCCACCCCCCATTATAAACCCATCGGCATTTCCCAAAAAACGAGTAAAATCCGTAATTACCCCCACGTTAAAAAAAAATTTAATTTTGCCCGAAGGTAAATCTTTCCCGATGCCCCTGTTTTTCCTCACCGGCAGCGGGGGAAAAGAATTTTTAAAAAAATGAAGTCATTTATCCTTATTATTTGAGTTTGATCCCAAGTTTCCTGTCAAAAAAACATTATTCAAAAAGGCATTTTTTTAAAAAGGCCCACCAGAAAATTTTAAAATCGGCAAAAAAGCAAAAAAACAAAAATGGGCGTCTACATGATATTGAGTAAATAAGCTTAAGAATCGAAAGATTATGTGCAAGTTAATTAGTAATAGCCCCCTCGAATGTGATGCTGTTTTTTATGTTTTTGTATTTTCTGCCATGTCATTCCATGTATGCGTTTTATTGACATTTAACGACAATGAGCTTGTAATGTTTAAGTCGAATAAAATATATGTGTTATTTCATTTTCAAAATTATTCAGCGATACTCGCAGTGAATAATGATATCGTGGCTGATATAAGATATAGAATAATTCTTTTAATTTGTTAACCTGGAGAATAAACATTAAAAAGTTAGATTATTATATTAGCCACTGTACAGAAAAAAAAAGCGGATCAAACTAATAAACATGTTAAAGTAAGTATATTGAAGGCACAAAAGAGCCCCGCGGTGCGGTAGATCACAAGGTTGTTACGCAATATTACGTTATGAAAAGAGTCTTTTATCAGTGCGGTGAGATATCATAGCAATGAAATATATTGATGCCGATAACATGAAGTGATGACATTTGATATATATTGAATACATATCTATTGATTTAAAGGTCACGATAGATAGGAGGAAAAGGCGAAAACATTGTCGATATGCTGACAACCGGCCTGAGGTGTCAAAATTTTTTTAAGTTTTTATTCGTCCTACACTTAGTAATATCTTATGATATATCTTTTGTACTAAAATCCAGTGTAAGAAATTGAACATTTCTTACGCGCGCTTTTACCTAGTAATCATGTTTTTTAGTTTACTTTCAGAATAAATCAAGAAACCCCCTTTTAAAAACATTATTTTCTAAATTACCATTGGTCCTAAATAAACTTTTCCCTTTTTTTTATTTTTTAAATAGTTTGGGGACCCATTTTGTTAAAATTAAATTAAATCGTAAAACAATCATACCATCCCCTAACTGATCGGTATTGTTAGCTACCCAGGGCTTTGCCCATTATTGGTTAAATTTTTCCGGGGTTTAATTTTGAAAGACAGAGAAGTTTTTTAGCATGGAAATATCATTTTTCAAAACTCTTTCATTAATTACTTTTTTTGTGGGATTTAAAAAATTTTGTTATGAAACGTTGTTTTTATTTTTATGATAAAAAAAAAAAATATCAAAAAAACCGGGGACTGATTTAAATACCGCGGGGGGGGGGGCTTTCCTTAAAAATTTTTTAAAAAAAAACTATTAAAAACATATTTAGGGACAAAAAAAATCTGTTTGGCATCCACAGTCAAATTTAAAAATAAAACCAGTAAACTGAAAATTTAAAAAAGTTATCACGGGCCCGTTTTTGACATTTTTAGAAGCTAAATTTAACCCATACATATGTTATTAAATTTTTTTATCTTTATTTTTTAACTATTTTAAACAACAATTAGTTGACTCCCATTTGAATAAAATATAATTTCACATTTTCTTAAAAAAAATTTAAAGTCAGGTCCGTGAACGTAAGCGGGGCCCTTTTTAAACAATATCCTTTTCAATGCCTTTTTTTGGCCCAAACTTGGTAACAAAGTTATAAAGAATCTTTTCTATTTTTTTTTAAAGCTATTTTAATAATTTTTTCTACCTTTTCCCTTTAAAAAACTTCTAATTTGGAACTCTTCTTGATAAGCTTTTTTTTGGGTTTTAATTAAATATACTTCCGGAAAATTTTTCATAGCAACGGGCCGCTTTAAAAAAATGGTCTATAAATGGAGGCATTTGTAATGAAATCAACACAAGAGACACAGAAAATTATATTTTTAATGCTTTTACTATCTGGTTTATATTTTTCATCTCTATTCCCAAATTTGGAATAGATACACAGTTATATAGGAAAATAATTTTTTTATAAAAAATATAACATTTATTTGTTTATAATGAATTGCAAATTTGTTTAAAACGCCCACCCGTTCAAACACTAAACTTTACACCCCTAGATCAAATGGAAATTTAAATATCATCAAAATATGACATGATAAAACGCACCAAATTATTTTCATTTACATATATTTGATTATTCAATATAGGAAGACATTTTATTATAAAATGAATAATAAATTGCTAGGAAAATGCCCAAAATTCAAAAGGAAAAAACCCTTACATATGGTTATTAAAGTCATATTAAAAACCCCTTTACTTGGATTTGATCCAGCGGCGCAAAAAAGTTACTTTCAGATTCATTGATTTTTGGGGAAAAATTTTTAACGTTTATTCGGATTAAATTTGAAATTTTTAAAATTATTTTGAGCCATCATGGGTTTGAAGTGGTTTTTAAAACTTTATTTTTTGATCGATTTGAATGCAGGTAAGTCGTTTATTATTTTTTAGATAGGATAGTTTAAGTTTTTGCTTGTTATAAATTTTTAATTTTAAATTTGGAGGGAAATGACAGAAAAGGACGAAGCGGGTTTTCCTAAACTACCCCTTTTACGACTTTTATATTTTTAGCCGCGTGCTTTTTTGACCGACACCTGTCTTACATAAGACTTCCTGATTTTTTTTAATCTTCTTATTGTTTACCATTTGTTTATTGAGCTATTTTAAAAAAAAAACAAAACCCCCAAAAATATTTATGGGATGTTTTTTCAATAATCATTTTCAATGCAATAAGATTTTGGGTTCTGGGACTTTTTTGGTTTTAACCCTTTATCCTAGGCCTGGAGGGAAACCTGGCCTTTAAAATCACATCTGCTAATTAAATTATAACCCAAATCCAACTTAGGGAAAATTTTTAAAATTTTTTTAAAACGGGGTATATAAATATAAAAAAGTGCACGAAAAAATTAAAAAAAGGGAAAGAAAAAAAAAAACCAGAAAAAAGGATGATTTTGGGCAAAAAAAACAATTTATGTTCTCGGTTTCTGCAATCTTTTTCCCAACACCTTTTTTTCAAAAAATTGGGAAAAATAAACAACAGAAAATTTTTTAAAAGCCGTAACCCATTTTAAAATAACCTAAATAATTGATAAGATGGGTTTTAGGGTGTAGGGGAAATCTTTACCATAATTTTAAAAATTGCTTTAAAACTTTTTTAAAATTTTCTTTTGTTTCCCAAACCCTTTCCTAAAAACAAAACCCCACTGAAAAATAAAATTTAACATTTAAAAGGAAAATTAGTATGTGTTTCTAAAACTTAAACATTTTTTAAAGGAAAAATAAATTCCGGGAAAAAGTTCGAAACATTTTTCCCGGGTAATTTATTGTCGTTTATTTAATTTGAAAATTTTTAAAAAAACTATAGAAAATTAAAAGAGGATTATACGGAAAACAATATGTTTGCTTTTTTTTATTTTAAAAACAAATTAAAATCCCAAAAAAAAATAAATCCTAAGGTGAAAAGTTTTTTGGGAATAAATTTTGGTCGCAAAAAAAAAGGTGACCCTGTGTGTGTTTTTTTTATTTAATTTTCCTCACGAGATACTAAAGCCCTGGCCACGAAATTAAATTTCAACCGTGGCCACGAAATAACTACGTTTCCCTAGCCACGAGGGTAGCTAAGTCGTTTTTCCGATTTTTCTATTTCGTGGCACGAGTTACTAAGTCTTGGGGAAAGAAGGGGTAGCGAAAATATGGCCACGAGATACTATGTCCGGGGGCCAAAAGGGGTTACTAAAGGGCGGGAAAGAGATACTAACTCGTCCAACGAGATTTTTATGTCGTTGTCACGATTCTAATCGTGGCCAGAGATTGTCACTTGTGGGGCCCGAGATTTCTTTTTTCGTGGCCACGAGTTACTAAGCCCTGCCAAAGAGATTAAAAATTTTAAACCCGTCAGAAAAACACTATATATATTTTTGAAATTTTTTTTAAAATTAAAACTTACTTTTTACATGCCCAACATTTTAAACTTTGAAAATACTGAAAAAAATTCACTTTTTTAAAATTTTCTTTAGGATCATATTTGAAAAATCACCTTCCCCAAAACACATAGACATTAATTTGGGCTATAGGGTTTTGTTTTGGGACAATTTTGTGATCAAAAATTTTGGGCAGTTTGTAGTATCTAGGCCTGTAAAAACCCTTTTTTATATGATAACATGAGAAGGAAAAAATTAAAAATCCTGGTTTTTTCTTATTTTTAAGGGGGCATAGCCCATGGGCAGTAGATTTGCCTTTAGGTTTAAAATCCTTTTCTGATGAATAATTTTGAAGGGAAAAAGCCAAAGGTTTATTTTGACCCAAAAAAGATCAAATTTCACCCGATTCAAGTAAGATACATCTAATAAATTTAAAAGGTTTATTGGGTCAAAATCAAAAGGGGCACCCGTTTACGCAAATGTTTAAAAATTTTTTTTAAAAAGTAATAAAATTGTTTTTAATGGCACTTTAACAGGGGCCGGGAAAGGGAGGGGCATTTTTTTTACTAGTTTAAAAAAAGGGAAATTCACATAAAAGGTGTTATCTGATTGGGTTATTTATTTTCGTGGCCACTACCTAAACTTAAATCGTGGGCCACGACATAGTATCTCGTGGCCCAAGGCTTTGCTTTTCGTGGGCCCCGAATTAGTAAAATCGTTGGGAACCCACTTAGTAACTCGTGGCCCCGACTTGTAAAATGTTTGGCCCCGAAAATGTATCCCCGTTTGGGCCAAAGACTTAGTAAATCGTGGCCACGACATAGTACCCCTGGCCACGAGTTTGTTTTTCTTTGTGGCCACGACTTGTACTTCGTGGCCACGACATTTTGTATCTCGGGGGCCACCCAGATTTAAAAAAAATTACCCCACATGTACCTTTGTGCCCCCGTCAATATTTGACCTTTGGGGGCTGATTTTTTTTTCGAAAACTTTTAACGTTTGTCCCCTGTGTTTTTTTTTGGTTAAATTTAAATTTCGATTGAAAAAAACCCAAATTTAAATTTTAAAGATTTTAGATTTCGATAAATTAAAAATTAAAAAAAATTTTACGGGGGCGATGCCTAGTGGTAAGTTAATTTTGAATTTAATTTAAAAAGTTTTTGCTCAAGTCCAAGTTCCCCAAATCAAGTCAAAATCAAATAAAATTTATTCTCTCTCATACCATGTACAAACATTTAAAATAATGGAAAATAATAAACATGAAAAAAAGTATAATGAGGGTTTAAATTTAAAATTCTTTGCGAAAAAAAAATAAATGAATTTTTGCTTCCCGGGGTTTTTTAAATACCTTTGAACCAAAATGGTTGGTATATATATTTATAAAACCTTAAATTAAAATAAAAAAAAAGCTAAATATTAAATTTTCAAAAGGGAAATTTTTTCATTTTTTCTCGTCACCCCGCACACGCACACCCCGCACTCAAAACCCACCACAACCCCGCAAAGCCCCACAACACACTACACACACAAACCCCACACAATAAACTAAGGTTTCTATTTTTCCAATGTTAAGGGATTAAAAATTACAAATTTAAAACTCAAAAGTGTAACGAAAAATCATTATTTTTTAAAAATAAATAATATACTACCCCCAAAAAAATTTTTAAATAAAACCAAAAGCCCAATCATCTTTAAAGGGTTAAAAAGGGTGAAATCTAATTTTTTTAAAAAAAATTTAAAAGGGTTTTGGTATAGAAGGGTGGGGTTTTAATAGAAAAGAGGGGGAAACAAAAATGCTTTTTAGCGTAGATTTTTGTTTCAAAATTTTTTTCTCTTTAGTTAAAGTGTTGGGAATTTAAAGTGTTTATTAATACAGAGTAATATGATGTATCTAGAAAAACTTCTGATCAAGGGGAAAAAAGGGGGTCTCCGTCTACTCTAGGGGTGGACTTTAATAAATCAGAGCACGACCGGGCGCGGAAGCCCAATAAAGGTCTTCCTGCGATGAAACGCCCCAGGCCGTGCCAAAAGGGTGCACTCGTCCCCTCAAACTTCCCAATGGGGGTCGGGAGACAAAAGTCCCCCCGATTCACGGTGAGCCTATACAAAGATGTCAGGCCACAGTTCCTAACGTCTTACAATTTTTAATTAGCGAAAGGCTAACCCTGGTCAAAAGGGAAAAAATATTTTTTTGGAAATAAGTAGATAAAAATAACACACTTTCATATAGTGAAAAATAGCATTTAGAAAAATTGAGATACAAAAAGTGGGTTGATTTGTACTTCTAAACCTAGACTACTTTTCTGCCCTTTTCCCTTTAAAAAAATCAAAGTCCGTGGTCTTTTTAAAAATGGGGGTACTATAAATGAGTGCAAGGGGGTCTCCAAAAACAAAAACAGAGACTTTGCAGCCTTTTGCATTCGGAAAAAAAAAAATTTTCTATTTTAAATTATTACATAGTGGTAAATGCCCTAAATTCTACTTTTTTATACACTTAAAAATTTTCCTAATTTGAGATTTTTCTTGTTTATTGTTAGTATTCATTAATTCAGATGTTTTGATTATATTTGTCTTCTAAAATAAAAGGTTTTAAAAAGCTTTTTACCTTTTTTTCAAAGTTTTTGAATTCGAATAAGAAATTGAAATTCGTCGCCTAATTTTTTCAGATGTACATAGCCTATCATTTAATTGAATTTTCCCCAGTTTCGATTTCATTCGGAAGATGGGGGTTTTCGAGAAAAACCCGATCAATGAATATAGAATTTGTTGACTTTGGAAAGGAAAAAAATTGATTCTCTCTAAAAATTTGCATTTAAAAAGTTTATAGAAGCTAGCCTTTTAGAAGAGTTTTCTACTTACATACCATTCGTTTATAAAAAAATTTTTTTAATTTTTGTCGAAACTGAAAGTTTTAGCCTTAACTTTTTTGGAAATGAGGGTTCGACCCCTATACGAGGGTTGTTTCCCAAAAGTCCGTGGGCAAATTTTTAGCCGGTTTTAAATTTTTTAACCCCCAATAGAAAAAAATTCACACATTTTAACCGTTAAAGTTTTTAAATTTTAAAATTTCAACAAATCAAATTTTCAAAAAAATTCCCTCGTTAAAATTAGAAAATTTTTTATAATTAACGACAATTTGGTTTTTGAGTTTGGCCCGGGCACTCAAATAAATTTTCATTTTGGTTTTTGAATGCTGAAAAATTAAATTTCGTATATTTCAAATATCTGATGATGTGTCTGCAACAAAAGTCCCCGTTGATTCCTCTGCTGCCCATGTTTAAATCATCTCTGAAAATTTTAAATTAAAAAAACTTAAAAAAACGAAAAAAGATACGAATAAATGAAAAATATTCATAAAAACAGGAAAGTTTAAAAGGCGACGTTTGAAAAAATTTGCGGCGCCCGTGAACTTTTTCACTCAGGTTTCATGACTATTTCGAGAAAAGGCGCAAAGTAATGATTTTCAACCAAAATTTTTACCAAATTAACGTTTACCAACTATTCTGAGGGATTTTTGTACAAAAAACTTTAAACGGAACCCGAGGGTTTTTCGCTACAAAAAAAAACGAAAATTAAAGGGAAAAAACGGAAAAGGAAAACCGAGCTTCGTCGCCTATTTCCTACAGCTTAAAAAAAGGAGAAAAGAGACCGGAAATTCGCGTATAGCAAAAATTAATGTATGGGCCCAAAATTCAAAAGAACCCTTAACAACCCCAAGATTCAAGTCAAAAAATTTTGGGCGATTTTGGGTTTCCCTTATTGCTTTGAAAGCCTTGAGAGTATTTGAGAAAGGCGCCTTATATAGATTTAAAGCCGGGCTTGGTTTGACGTGCCCGCGATTCGTTAGTTGCCATGGTTGTTTTTGGCATAAATTTTTTTTGTTTTTTGATTTAAATTAAACTATGAAAAATTTTTGGGGGGGAAAAAGTTTTTTTTTTAAAATGGGGATAACATATTTAAAATATCAAATTTTTTCCTGTTTTATTTAGCTTTAAACAATCTTGTCACAGATTATTTGGGGCAACCCTCGTAGTTTCATTACATTTGAAAAATGTCTTTAATATTATAAAACCAAGGAATTTTTTTTTCAAAGATTTCTTGCCCAATGTTTTTTGCATGTTAACTGCATTTTTGTAAACTATTGAAATAATTTTTGGCAATGTATTGGGTTAACATACATTTCTTGACCAAAAAAGCGTTATTTTTTTTCAATATCTATAGATGGGTGTACAACCCCGGTTCCCCATTACCCCTATAGTTTTGGGTTTAATTTTTAACTTAAAATATACAAGAAATTTTAGTTTGAACACGATCCATTTAAATCATAATTTCCCAAAACCCAATTTCGATCCTATAAAAAAGGGGATTGAGAAAGTCAATCTGAATTATGGTAAACTTATTATTTGAAATTTTTTTTAAATTTGGCTAAAACATAGCGCGAGGTTTTATTGTTTTAGATAAAATGTTTCCCTTTCATTATAAAAAAAAGATCCGCTTCTACTTTAAAATATATTCCAAAGGGTACCCTTTTTAAAATTTTTTTGCACTATTTCCTAACTGTTGATTAAAATTTAACCCGAAAAATTGATATTGAGTACTTCCTTTTGAGGAAAAAATTAAATTTTTTTATTTTTCAAAATTTTTGGGTTAAAATTTCCAAGCCCTCAAAAATATTTCTTCCCTAAAATCAAGGGGGGAGAGTTTTTGTAATTCCCCCCTTTCCAAATGTTACGTTAAAAAAAACCAAAGTACTATCAATTTTTACATGGGGGAAGACTAAAAATTAAAATTTTTAAAATTTAAAAAGTTGTAAAATCCCTTTCATTTCTTTCACTACTCAAAAGTAAGATTCCACTTTAATTTTGTATTATTTAGTCAAAAAAAATTTTTGTAGATCATTTTAATGGTAAAGAGAAAACATCAAAAGGCCGGGAAAAAAATTTCGGGGGCCCTTTCTTTCACCCAAAAAATTATTTTCCCTGGAAAGAAAATTGTACAGTTTGAATTTTTATTTTAAAACCCTGATTTTTAAAAATTTTTGTGGCATGTTTTTTTAATTTAAAATTTAAAATTTTTTCCCTTTGATATTAATAATTACCTAATTATTCCAAAAAACCCCCTCCCCCAAACATATTTAAAAATTGTTTTAGGGCTATTTAAAGCGCAAAATAATTTCTTTTTTTTTATTATTAAAATTGAATTAAAATTTTTGAAGAAAATTTAAATATTACCCTTGAGTTTTAAAAACCCTTTTCAAAAAACCCCTTGAAAAAATTATGTAAAGTAGTTTATTCAAAAGTAATTTTGTCAATCTGGGTTTTTGATTTAAAGCAAGGGAAAAATTTAAACCCAAAACAAGCTGAGCAAAAATTAAAGGGGCCCGTAATTTTTGGTTTCGATTTTGTCACCTTTATTTTTTATAAATTTGATGTTATGAGTCCAATGGTCCATGGGGTTCCCGGGGGTTGGGGCTATTGTCTAAAAACAAATTTAAAAGTTTTTTAAGGGAAAATTTTTTAAAAATATCGAGTATTTAAAAGTTTCATTTACAATATTATCAATTCCACAAAAGGAAATTTTTTTAAATTTAAAATTTTTTTGAATTTTCTTCTTCATTATTGGACAGTTTTATAATTTTCATTTTTTCTGCATTTTGCGTTTTTTAAAGTGAAAAAACTGGTATTTTATCGCCTTTTATTGATTGCCAAAAAATTTTTTTCTTTTTATTTTTAAAAAAAAATACAATTCATTAATACCAAAACTCTAAAAATTTTTTTTTTGTTGGGTTTCATTGGGACCTTTTAAAATTTTTCCCAAAAATTTTTTTAGGGAATTTTTTTAAAATTTTTTTATATTTTTATTTTTTGGGTTTTTTATTTAAAAAATATTTTCAAAGGTTTTTTTAAAACATTTTTCCTTTTTTTTTTTAAAGGTTTTTTTTTAAATTTGTCCCCTGAATTTTCCCCAATTTTTTAAAGGTATTTTAGAATGAAAATTGGGGGTTTTCCCCGCCAGGTTTCGACATTTTATGCCCAAAAACTACCGTCGAAAGAAATCAGAAAAGATTTTTCAATTTTTTTTATTTTTTTTTTTTTTGGGGGCATAGAACAAAAAAAAATGTTTTAAAAAGGGTCGAAGGGCATTTAAAAAACCCAAAAAGTTCTGACATATAAATTTTCCAAAAGGTTTTTTTTGGGTTTAAAATTGGCCCTTTAAATTTTCCTCCTTTTCAAAAAACCCTATCTTTTATGCCCAAAATTAAATTAAAAAAAAAATCTATATGGGTACGAATTTATTTATGTTGAGTTAAACCCATAATTTTTATTGTCAGGGGGAAAACGTTTAAAACGGTTTTTAGTTTCTTTTTTGGGGAAAAATAAAAATGTTTAAATGGTTTTAAAAAATTTAAAAGGGTTTTATGAGCAAACCCCCATAAAATTGGGGGGGAAAAATCAATTACCAACCCTGTTTGGTTTTTATTTTAAAAAAGTTTTGGGGAAATGCCCCTTTAAAAAATAATCCCTAAACCACACCCCCGGTTTAACCCCGGTTAACAATTTCCCGTTTCTTTCCCTTTTTCCCTGCCCCCCTTTTTTAAATAATAAAATTTTTAAAATGGGAGAAATTTCGAAACAAGGGGCCCATTAAACCAAAAAATTTTTTTGCAAAAAATCATCCCCAGTTTTTACGAAGCTTCGGGAAAAAGTTTTGCATTTTCAATTTTTGCCCTTTTCCAGCATTATTACTCAAACACATATTTCATTGGGAAAAATTTTGCATTTAAAAAAGGGCGGTTTTTCTTAAAACAATGAAGTCGTTTATTTCTTTGGTCCTTTGCGGGGAAAAAACACCGAACAATGAATTGGTATTGTAATTATCTGAATTAAAATGTTGAGTTTAGCTGAAACCCCTAAAAAAGGGGGGTTTGACCCAGTAATTTTTTAATTTTTTCAGGTGGGATGTAAACCCAAACCCCAAAAAAATGTCTGGGGTTCAGTTTTTTAAAAGTTTTTTTTATAGAGAAAACAAAGAAAGGGTTTAGATTTTTAATTTTTATTCCCGTTACCTAATTTTGACCAAAAACACATTTTTGTAAAATTTAAACAAGGGGCCCTTTCCCCCCGGAAAGCACGTTTTTCTAAATTTTTCCCCCTTTTTTAAAATGGGGGTTTGGGAAACCCGGAAGAGTTTTGCATTTATTTCCCGTCAAAATTTAGTTTTTGGGTTTTCTTTAATAATTATTCATAAAGTTGAGCATTTCGTAAAATTTGGCATTTTTTAGATTTTTAAACCCCACAAAACCCCTTTCCCCCGGGCAAAAAAGGTTACCAAATTTTTTTAAATTTGTTTGTTGTTCTGTCTTTTTCTTATCGCTTTTAATTCTATTATCATATTTAAACCACATATTATCATATAATTATTTTTATTATCATCACATTCCCTTAAAACTCACATTCCCTATCATCATCATATCACATTTTATTTATCATCCCTCATATCCACATTATTTTTTTTTTATTTAATTTTTATTATTATTATATATTTTTATTTATTTTTATATTTTTTGTTTATTGTTTTTGTTTTTTTTTAAATTTTCCTTATATTATTTACTATTGGGCTTTTTTAAAAACAAATTAAAGCTTTTGTCTATAGTGGGTAAAAATTTGAAAAAAAAACCAGAATTTAAAAAAAAAAATTTTAAAAAAATCCAAAAGTTGAAGCAGAGAAAAAAAATGGGAAAAATACTGGGAAAATACACTGGTTTCAAAAAATGGGGGAAAATTTTCACAAAAAATTTAAATTAAGGGTTTAATTTTTCTATTTAAAACCCATTTGTGTAGCAGTTAGAGCTAATTTTTGCAAAAAAAAATAATTTCTTTCCCAAAAGGCATTGGGTTCCCACAATTAAAAGTATGTCAAAATTCAAAAAAGAAAATAAAGTACCCCACCAAAAAGTTTAAAGCCCCCTAACCCCAGAAAAAAGAATAAAAGTTTTTAAAAAAAATGGATGGCAATTGGGTTTATTATGGGTAAAAAAAAAATTTAGTAAAATTACGTCAAAAAAGTACCCCAAATAACAAAAAGTTGAAAATTCATTGGGGTTTTAAAAAATTTTAAAAAGTAAAATGGGGTGGGTATTTAAAATGGGAAATTTTAAATCCCATCATAAATTTTTATATGGGGAGAAAAAAACAAAGAAAAAACTGTTAACGTATTTTAAAAAGAAAAAAACCCGATTTGTTTAGGTAAAAAGCGCAACCAAAAATTGAAAAACCAATTCTTAAAAATTGGGGGGTTTAATTTTACAACAAAAAGATATTGGCTTTTTTAAAAGAAAAGAAAATGAAAAAGCTTTTAAACGAAAAAATAAACAAAAGTAAAATTTAAAAAGTATTTCGTCTTTGGGCCATTCGAAAAAGGAAAAAATTAAATTCCCTTTTTTAATTTACCCCTTTTTGGGGCAATTTATATTTTTTTCCCGGGGACCCTTTGCCATTAAATTTTTTTAATGGTTGGGGAGTAAAAGCCGTTTCCCAAAAAAAATGATTAAAGTATATTGAAGATAAATTTTGGGTGAAATTTCCAAATACAAAACCAAAAAAGGCGTTTACTAGAATAGTTTTAAAAAAGTAGATGTTTTGTTTTAAAAGGAATTTTTCACGGGTTTATTCAAAAATTACCATAAATATCTCTGATAAGCAAAAAAGGGAAATGGGGATGAAATTTAAAAAGGGTTTTCTAGGTTTATAAAAATTTTCACCCCGACTCTACACATCGTCCTCCACCTAATTTTAGGCGCGGGCGGTGAAATTCTGGCAAAATTTTTCAAATAAAATGAAATTGGTTTTATTTCGGGCATTTCGTTTAAAAAATAACGGGGAAAAATTTTTCCCAAAAAGTTTCCCTGAATTGGGCCTTTATTTTGGGGGCTCGGGGGAAAGAACTTGGGCATCTAGACGCTTTGTTACAAACTCTATAAACTAAAGGGGAAAAACTTTCCCCTTTTTGGGGTCGGTTTTGGTCTAATTCCGTAAGTAGATTCCTTTTTGGGTTTTGTGAAAATCCAAAAGGGCTTTAAATATTTCCAAAAAGCTTCCGGTTTTGGGGGGTGCCGGTTTTTTAACAATGTGTTTTGAAACCCTTGCTTGGAATTAAGCGTAATCCCCGGGACAGGGGTTTTTAAAATTGGGTCTTCAAAAAATTTAGGGTTTGAGGAATTGTTGTTAAAGGTTTTTTATTTTTGGCGTTTCCGGGGGGGCGGTTTGGGTAAAAAAAGGGTTTAAAATTTTTTCTGTTATTTTAAAATTAGGGCCAAAAAAGTTTTTTATTGGGGCATAAAGAGAAATTTTGACTAAAAAAACCTTTTGAAACTTTTTTGATAGATTTTTTGAGCAGGAAAAAATACAAATTTTTTTCCCGATTTTTCTAAAATTCTCGGGAAATGTCATTGGGAAATTTTTAAACTGTTTTTTGACTTTTAAATTTAAAAATAAAGCCCCCTTTTTTTTACTTTTCTCTATCACAATGATTTTTAAAAAGGGGGACCAAATATAAGGTTGGGCGAATTTCGACCTGCTGGCCCACCCGTTTACCGATCCTTTTTCCCCTTGCGAAAAATTTTTTGGAGTCTACTCAATTGGGCCCCTTGTTTATTCCCCAAAATTTGTTTTTTTATACGTCTTTCAGGGTTTTTTCCCCCCCAAATGGTTAAAACCTTTCTTGGAATTTAATTCCCCCCCCGGTTTTTAAAATTAAATTCCCAAAAAGGGGTTTTGGAATTTTTACGATCTTGGGCAAATCCTCGCGGGCCCTCGTTTACAACGAATACAATTTAGGCTATTTTCAGGACATCGCATTGTTGGTTTTGAAAGGGATTTTTTATACATTCCCATAAAGTTTACTTTTAAATAATTTTTTTTTGTGTTCGAGTTCATCGATTTGCGACGAAAGATTTTTGTTTGGGTTGGGTTTTAAATGCCTCACAGAAATTCTTCGGTCTCACTTTTTGAACCTAAGCATAAACATCAGAAATACCAGTTATATATGAGCAAAGGAAATTTCAGTGTGAGGGTTTTTTTTTGTTTGAATGGATTTAAATTTTTTTTCCCAAAAGTTTCTGACATTTTCTTTTTGGTAAGGGAACATTTTGTTCAAATTTTTTATATTATATCTTTTCATTTTTCTCAATAGAAATTTTAAGCGACTGTCCATTTGACTGCATGCTGTTTTGGGCATGTGTCCCCATTTTGAAAATATAATGTTTTTATTTTAAATTTGTTTTTGTCTAATTGTAAAGTCTGAGGAGGACTTGATGTTGGCGCATACCAGGGTTCCTGGAAGTGGAAGGTGGCAAGAACGGTATTGTAACCCCCCTTTTAAAGGGGAATGAATGTTTTCATGTTTTTTTGGGGGGGGGGTCTATTTTACAAAAGAAAAATGCCCCTGGGGTGCTTGCAAGGGGTTTTTGAATGGTTTTCCCTTTGTTTAAAGTTTTGTCCGGGAAGTTTTTTCTACCGGGGATCTTTAGAAGGGCCCTGAAAGCAAGTTTTAAATCCCCTTTACAAAAATTTTTTTTTTAGATTTCTTTTAATTTATTTTTTAAAAAATTATATGGGAACATTGGCGATGAATAATTTTTTTTAAATTTTTGAGTTTTTTTCCAAAAATTTTATAATTTATAAAATTTAAGGGAATTAAAAAAAAATAGGGAAAATAATAAATTTTCCCTTTAAATTTAAAATACAATCTTAAATTTATCAAATGAAAAAACTTAAACGCTTTTTCCCCTGAGGCTAGTTAGGCATAAAGCTTGATAGTAACTTAAAATAAAAGTTTTCAAGCGTTTTAAAATAAGAAGGTACTGCCTTTTAAACTAAAACGGATTGTCATCAACCCTTACGTTCAAAAATGCATTTTGTATTTTAACAGTAGATGTTACTATTTTAACCCCGGGTTTAAATTTTGTAAACTAATTAAATCAAATATAATGGGAGAAAGCTAAAAT